>NW_024386935.1:571135-724411 GCF_900408965.1 Simochromis diagramma | reverse complement strand
TTACTTTGTTAAGGTCTCCTTCTGTGTCACGTCCTGCAATTCTGTTGAAGAAAGATGTTTTGAATCATTTTAATACTGGGAAAAAAGAAGAGGAATTTTATGTGCATTTTTGTTTGTATACGCGCATTAAATTTAAATCGGTTTTGTTGTTGGTAAGCATCTTGAGGCGAGAGGGTGGGGGAGTGGTTCCCTACTTTTTTTCTTTTTTGCTGGGAGTTGGCAACCCTTTTAGTTATAGGTATATGTAATTATAAGTAAGGTGTTACTGTTTAGAATACCAGAATAGGAAAGGTGGTGAGGTTTAAGTTTAATTATAAAGGCTTCAAAAGGATTTTATGACTTTTCCATAATACCATGGTGGGCCGGTCACTAGTCAAAATGCCGATATTTTGTCCCATCCAGCCCTGCTGAATATGAAGTTATTTGTTATTTTTGTTATGATACCTGATTATATTGAATAATGGCTGAAGTAAACCAAAGTCTAAAATACTTAGTCATTTGTTTTAATTGTAATTTAGCATTATATAACTCCATAGAAAACTATCAATTGTAATTTAAATGGTTTGAAAAGCAGGTAGAAAATAGCATATGTAGGCAAGTACATTTCTCCTTTTGTTATCAAGAAGCAAAGACAAAAGGGAAAAAAAAACTGAATCATTCGTCCCCACCAATGCCAAAACGAAGTCTACGCCCTTGACTTCACAGATACACAGCAGATAGTAGGAGCTGGCAGCAGTATTACCAACAGTGCTCTGAGTCTGAGCCAGCAAGCCACATTCTGCAGATACTGACATTTCGACAATGTGTCGAGCGCAATGTTGTGGAAAACGCAGTTCAAAGCACACAGGTCACGTGACCACAAACTTTTTGGTGCACTTCTGTTTCTCTAAGCGACAACAGGATTCCATTTTATACTTAAAATCAGGCACGTGCAGAGCGGGGTGGGGCGGGACGGGCTTGAGCACCCGTCCCTTTCCTGATGGGTGCCCTTTTGTTGAGGCAATTTCTTTTTTTTTCTTTTTCTTTTTTTTTTTAAGTGTACGTGTGGAGTCCTGTCTGTGCCCCTCAACAATAATATTATTAAGTTAATCACAGTTTTGCTAAATAAAAGGATCTGGCTTGGCATCAGTCACATACGGTGCCCCTAGAGACAAAGCACACAAACTCCAAAACACAACGGAAGTAGTTCCACGGTGAGTGAGATGAGCATGTGGGAGAAGAAATAAAGGAGGATCAAACGCAGGCACTTGTAAAGGTGTGAGGGTGGTTTTTAAACACAAAAATATAGATGGACAAATGGTAACGGAGAACTAAACTATACTGGACACCTAACGACTGAGCCTGAACAAGGACACGAACCTGAACAGAAGAAGACGGAAGAGGGTAATATGACGGTGACAGCAGGAGAACACACGAAAGGAAAACTGGTAAGATACCAGACGGACCAGGCAACTACAAGTGACAGAAGACACGACTTAAATACACACAGAGAAAACACAGGGAGATTACAGGTGGTGGACAAGCTGGAGTAATTAACGAGACGAGAACAAGGCAGGTAACTGAACACACTCACATGAACCGCAGTCCTTCACAATAAAAACAGGAAACAAGAGATCACTACACAAAGACGCAGACTCGACATTGAGACAGACAGAAAAATGACACATGGAACTAACCCACACAAAACATGAGAACACAAATCCTAAACCACAAGTAAACAGAAACATGAAACTCAATAATACGCAACTCAAAACAATAGGCAACAATTCCTAAACCTGAATAACAGAACATAGAATTCAAATAGTAACGAACAAATCACAAATAATCAAGAAACACCAGACAACCCCAAAGCACTCCAAGGCTACGTCCACACCACCCGGGGATTTTTGAAAACGCAGATTTTTCTATGCGTTTGTGCCCTTTGCGTCCACCGTTAAACGGCGTTTCCCTTGGCAGAAAACAGCCCATAGCATGATGTTTCCACCCCCATGCTTCACAGTAGGTATGGTGTTCTTGGATGCAACTCAGTATTCTTCTTCCTCCAAACACGACGAGTTGAGTTTATACCAAAAAGTTCGACTTTGGTTTCATCTGACCACATGACATTCTCCCAATCCTCTGCTGTATCATCCATGTGCGCTCTGGCAAACTTCAGACGGGCCTGGACATGCACTGGCTTCAGCAGCGGAACACGTCTGGCACTGCGGGATGTGATTCCCTGCCGTTGTAGTGTGTTACTGATGGTGACCTTTGTTACTTTGGTCCCAGCTCTCTGCAGGTCATTCACCAGGTCCCCCCGTGTGGTTCCGGGATCTTTGCTCACCGTTCTCATGATCATTTTGACCCCACGGGATGAGATCTTGCATGGAGCCCCAGATCGAGGGAGATTATCAGTGGTCTTGTATGTCTTCCATTTTCTGATGATTGCTCCCACAGTTGATTTTTTCACACCAAGCTGCTTTGCCTATTGTAGATTCACTCTTCCCAGTCTGGTGCAGGTCTACAATACTTTTCCTGGTGTCCTTCGAAAGCTCTTTGGTCTTGGCCATGGCGGAGTTTGGAGTCTGACTGTTTGAGGCTGTGGACAGGTGTCTTTTATACAGATGATGAGTTCAAACAGGTGCCATTCATACAGGTAACGAGTGGGGGACAGAAAAGCTTCTTACAGAAGACGTTACAGGTCTGTGAGAGCCAGAGATTTTCCTTGTTTGAGGTGACCAAATACTTATTTTCCACCCTAATTTACGAATAAATTCTTTACAAATCCTACCATGTGGATTCATGGATTTTTTTTTCACATTCTGTCTCTCACAGTTGAAGTGTACCTCTGGTGCAAATTACTGACCTCTGTCATCATTTTAAGTGGGGGAACTTGCACAATCGGTGGCTGACTAAATACTTTTTTGCCCCACTGTATAAACCTTCACAGTCAAGCAGATAGTCAGACCAGTAGCCCACAGTTTGACTTTCCAGATGTCTCCTGTTACTTCCAGATGGACTGAAGTCAGGTTTGAAAAGTCTCTCAAGTTCAAGAGCTGTGAGTTTCTTTTCCATGTGACACAGGACCGGGGAAAACAAAGTAGGGTGTTGCTGGAGCGCACTCAGGAAATTAAGTGCTGAAAGACCCTCTTTAAATCTAAAGAATGAGGAGAACTTTTTGTCATTTACCAGTTCATAATACATGCACAAACTATGGACACACTTTGAACTTTGGAAACCTTGGAGAATGTAAAACATTTCATTTGGAAATTATAGAATTATTGTTATGACGGTGTTGTGCATAGTCTCTTCTATAATAGTCTCACCTGTCAATTACAGATGAGTTTCGAGCAATTATATACCACCGGAGATAGTCCGACACAATGTCTTTCTTTTCCTCAACTGTGGAAACATGCCTTAGACAACCAGCCACCTGTAGCATAGTACTGTGTTTTATGACACAGTCACGCAGGACATCCACTGAACCAGCACTGTCGATCTGAAAAACCCATAAAAATGGACATACACAATGTAAGCTTACGTGTCTGATTTTCCTTCCTGTCACGGTCTGGCTGGCAGACCGTGGGGGATGTTGGAGAAAGGACCCAAATGCTGGACTTAGTGGAATGAGCAGTGGGTTTATTTACAGTGAGGTAAATGTACACCATACAATAAATCTCCAAAGTGCTCCCTCGACTCCCGTGACGTGTCTTCCCCTAAGTGCTGGTATTCCGTGCTCTCTGCTCCCGTGCCTACGCACACCCTGTGCGTCCTGCAGTCCCGTGTTCCGCTCTCCTGAGGGAAAAACAACAGACACCGCCGTTATGGCACCAACTCCAGCAGGCATACACTGACCAGTACTTTAAACACTGACATGGAGTCTAACTCAACGATCCTGCGCCGGAGGAAGCTCCATCGCTCTGTTAAGTAGCTCCCCCGACGAGCCCGATCAGAAGCAGGTGTGTGAGAACCTAGGCGTGACCGGCAGCCGGCAGGGCCACGCCCATCAGGCCTGCAGGTGGCTGTCCTTCATTCTTCAGTCACACCCGCAGACACCCACACACCCACACCAGCATGGAACACAAGAGCACAGTGCAGCAAACATACATCCAATACACTAATAACAATAATAATAACAATAACAATAATGGTTCACACTGTTCACGAACCCCGAGTCCCCGGAACCGGGTCCATGACAATTCCTGTTTTTTCCCTACACAAAGAAAGAATATTTTAATTTCATACAGAAGAAGAAACTATAGTTCTATCCTGCATTCAAATCCTGCGCTGTCCTCACCTCTTGTAAAGCTTTCCCTATGTCGTCATCTGTGACTGAGGCAACTGTTGCTTTTACTGAAGTCTGGCCTGCAAGATAATGTACCAGCTCTTCTGACAGGAAATGGGGCCCTGGACCACCATGCACAACTGACACAGCTATCATCTTTCCTGCTAGGTAGTAGTCATCCTCCCTTACAGCTGTGAATGAATACAGTAAATGATAAACTCTCTCACACACACACACCTCTCTCTATCGATCGATCAGAGCCGATCGATGTCAGATCAATCGACCAGATAGACATACTAATGCTGTGTTGAAATAATCCAAAAAAATATTATGAGTTGCTTCTGATAATAATTAAAAAAAAATTGATTTACAAGTCCCAAAAATGTTTTTAAATTAAGTTTAACAAACATCTGATCATTGCATACCCTTTGCATTGTAGACGAGGAATCGATGTCCTTCTGGTCCATCAAAAAATGGGACGATCTTTCATGTGTTTCATTAGCAGACTCAAAAACTCTCGTTTTGGGCCACCTGCATCAAGTCCTTCTTCTAGAATGCCAGCATCATCAGTAAATTTAACCAACATGTCATTGGTTTCAGAGTATGACACCCGCCTGAAACCCCTGACTGCTCCATCCCAGACATTTGCTCTTGAGATGTTGAATCTGCTGACACTTCCATGATGAATAGCACTGGATAAGTTTGCAATGATGTCAGGTAGAGTAATGTTAACGTCTTCCCTGTAATCACAAAAATGAAAGACAGAATGCAAGACTACACAATTTAGCGTTGTTATTTGAAGTAGTATTTGATATTTTACAGTGTTTTGGAATCCATGGGTGAAGTAACTTCAACCAGCTCTTCATCCTCATCCTCAATGCAGGGGGCACACAGGTCTGCATATTTACTGTTGAGAAATTATAATTCCAACATTAGAAAAACTTGTGTTGACCCTATAACTATCTTTACCCATTTCACAAACTCAATCGTGTACTGTAGTTACAGGTTTAAAATTACGTATAAGACACAATTTTATTTACCTATAGGGACTCATGACTGGATTTGTTTCGTTTTGGTGATCAAGATCCTCTGTATCAGATATTACAATCTGAAAAACAAGAAAAACAAAGATTGCATACTGTACATAAACATACATAGCATTGTATTATTTCAACAATAGCAAAAAAATTCATGCTGACATAAATTGCCCAAATACCTGACATGCCTGTATGGTAGATGAAGGTCCTGGAGCATGTCTGAAACAGAATAAGAGTATTGGAATAAAAATGTCCAGATAGGAAGGTCATACAGTTTAATATTTTTTATGATACCAAGACTCTAAAAATGCTATGAAATCAATAAATATTTATATTAGGGCGGGGCAATAAAATAACAACAATATGTATTGCACTATACTTTTTTCACAATGGAAATATGAGACTATTGCAATAGAGCTATCCATCCATTTTATATGCTGCTTATTCCTCTAATCCCTCTTTTTTTTCATTGACATAAAAATAGTCAATCAATTCAATTCAATTTTATTTATTTATTTATATAGCGCCAAATCACAACAAAAGTCGCCACAAGGCGCTTCATAGATACAGAGAAAAACCCAACAACCATATGATCCCCTATGAGCAAGCCCTTTGGCAACAGTGGGAAGGAAAAACTCCCTTTTTTAGTTATCTGAAACAAATGTAATATGTTAATACATCCGTCTGTCTGAACGTATGACAGGAAATAAATATTTAAATCAAAACAAGCTCCTGGGGATTTCACATCTTACTTATGAGCAACGGCACATTTAATATCTACAAATCTAGCTGTTTATATTGTGACGTATATCAATATTCCCTGAAATAAAACAAAGAAATCTTGTGACATATTGTATTGCCCAACTCTAATATATAGCAGAACAAGCTCTGAAATAACTTACTCCTTCTCTGCATGTTTACCATTAGGGGTACTCTGGTCTTGTGGTTTGAAAACCTAAGATGAAAAATATGCACTTTTCAAAGCTTTCAACAACTTCGTATTGCATTTAGATAGTTCATCAAAATAATAATAATAATAATTTTTTTAAAGAACATACAATCACACAATGAAAATAATCCACCCATGGATGTTACAGAATTATGATCATTACAGAGAAAAAAATAGAGCACTCAGCCTGGGCCACTCACAGGCCTCTGGCATGGTGGAGGGGGGAAAAAGTACACACCAATGTGTCTGCCTGGTTGAACTCAGCTGTGCTTCTTGATGTAATCACAATCTCAGGGTCTGAGTCTGAGGTACCATCCTCTGCAATCAGAGCTGAGAAAATAAACACATTATTAGTTGTTGTATATGTAAATACATCAAAATATAAAATTAACAAACCTTCTTTGAAGTGGCTCTCTGGGCAAATGAAAAGAGAAATCCTGTTGTTGTTCTTTCCTATTTCCTCTTTGTAGTCTGCCAGTCGGAATGGCCTTTCTGTCCCAGGCACATTTATCACCTCTGTGCAGTCGGGATACAAAAGGACATATGGTCCCTCCACCAAGTCCTTGTTGAATGTTATCATTTTTTCTACAGCCTGCTTCAGGAGGTCAGGGGCTGTAATTTCGGGGCTAATAAATAAGGGCAGTGTTTTCCCTCTTAGCGGTTTTAAGTCCGTTTGTTGTGACACCATTATTCCTATATTGATCTAGAAACAAATAATAAAAGCAAGATCACTTTAAGAATAATTGCCAAATCCTCGTTTATAAATTTACCTGTGATGGCTTACCTTGACAGGTTTACTCTGTAGCTTGAGTTTAAATTTTGCTCCACAGTTGAACCCATATGGAAAAGATATATATAAATCTTATAAAGTTTGTATCTGTCTTGTGTGAAACTTGTATGAAAAGCATACAAGAGTAAAAACAGATATAAGATCCCTTGAAAAATTATATAATGAAACTTGTATGTTTTGGATACTTACTAAAACAATATATGAAAGTAATGTGAAAGTGGCCACTTTCATGAGTTAAGTCATATAAGTTTTTACTATTTCTTTTCCATATGGGAAGGCTTGACACTCTTTGGATTTTGATTTTTTGTACTCCATGAACTGCTTGTATGACGGACATGTTTGTTCTGGTTGAATGAAAAACGTTTAACATCAAAACGGGGTTATAAGCACTCTCCATTACTAAACGTAGACGAGAATACAGTATAAGGAAACATAAAAAGAAACCAAAATGGTAAATAAACGTGCTATTTAACTGAAATAGTATAGACTGTCTGAAGAGAAAAAAAGTGAGTAATATATCAAAATTACTTTGTTCAGAATTTTTTGTATGTTTTGATGTCCCTGGGGAGTTTGATCCTTCAGCCTGGTCTGTGTCCCGCAAAAGCTCCAGAGACCGTCCACAGGAAGCACAAAAAGGGGTGAAGAGGCAGAAGCTAACGCCACAAAACGGGCAAAACATTTTCCGGTTCTCTATGTAGTGCAGCGAGCGCCGTCAGGGTAATGAGGAAGCGCTGTGAGGAGTGCGTTTCTCGACGTTTGTTTACATCCCAAATCACTTTTCTGAGGTACAAATATGGAGTAAGCCTAATCGTTGTGTCACTTCCGGTATTTCAGACAATCCCTTTCCGTCAAGGATTTTTAATTTGTTGCGGGTTTTTGTAATTTGTTGTGGGTTTTTGTAATTTGTTGCGGGTTTTTTTTAATTTGTTGCGGGTTTTTGTAATTTGTTGTGGGTTTTTGTAATTTGTTGCGGGGTTTTTTTTAATTTGTTGCGGGTTTTTTTTTTAATTTGTTGCGGGTTTTTGTAATTTGTTGTGGGTTTTTGTAATTTGTTGTGGGTTTTTTTAATTTGTTGCGGGGTTTTTTTTTAATTTGTTGTGGGTTTTTGTAATTTGTTGTGGGTTTTTGTAATTTGTTGTGGGTTTTTGTAATTTGTTGTGGGTTTTTGTAATTTGTTGTGGGGCTTTTTGATTT
Source organism: Simochromis diagramma (assembly GCF_900408965.1). NCBI lineage: Eukaryota > Metazoa > Chordata > Actinopteri > Cichliformes > Cichlidae > Simochromis > Simochromis diagramma. Next base: position 716,177 of record NW_024386935.1, on the reverse strand, counting down.
GTTGTGGGTTTTTTTTTATTTGTTGCGGGTTTTTGTAATTTGTTGCGGGTTTTTAATTTGTTGCGGGTTTTTAATTTGTTGTGGGTTTTTGTAATTTGTTGCGGGTTTTGTAATTTGTTGTGGGTTTTTGTAATTTGTTGTGGGTTTTTGTAATTTGTTGCGGGTTTTTAATTTGTTGCGGTTTTTGTAATTTGTTGTGGGTTTTTGTAATTTGTTGCGGGTTTAGTAATTTGTTGTGGGTTTTTGTAATTTGTTGCGGGGTTTTTGTAATTTGTTGTGGGTTTTTGTAATTTGTTGTGGTTTTTTGTAATTTGTTGCGGGTTTTTGTAATTTGTTGTGGGGCTTTTTGATTTGTTGCGGGTTTTTAATTTGTTGCGGTATTTGTAATTTGTTGTGGGTTTTTGTAATTTGTTGCGGGTTTAGTAATTTGTTGTGGGTTTTTGTAATTTGTTGCGGGTTTTGTAATTTGTTGTGGGTTTTTGTAATTTGTTGTGGGTTTTTGTAATTTGTTGCGGGTTTTTAATTTGTTGCGGTTTTTGTCATTTGTTGTGGGTTTTTGTAATTTGCTGCGGGTTTAGTAATTTGTTGTGGGTTTTTGTAATTTGTTGCGGGGTTTTTGTAATTTGTTGTGGGTTTTTGTAATTTGTTGTGGTTTTTTGTTAATTTGTTGCGGGTTTTTGTAATTTGTTGTGGGGCTTTTTGATTTGTTGCGGGTTTTTAATTTGTTGCGGTATTTGTAATTTGTTGTGGGTTTTTGTAATTTGTTGCGGGTTTAGTAATTTGTTGTGGGTTTTTGTAATTTGTTGTGGGTTTTTGTAATTTGTTGCGGGTTTTTTGTAATTTGTTGTGGGTTTTTGTAATTTGTTGTGGGTTTTTGTAATTTGTTGTGGGTTTTTGTAATTTGTTGTGGGTTTTTGTAATTTGTTGTGGGGCTTTTTGATTTGTTGCGGGTTTTTGTAATTTGTTGCGGGTTTAGTAATTTGTTGTGGGTTTTTGTAATTTGTTGCAGGTTTTTAATTTGTTGCGGTTTTTTAATTTGTTTCGATTTGCACTTCCCAGCCACCATAGTATATGAAGCTGAAAATGAGGACACGAAGTTGCAACAATTTATGAACTTCCACTATTTCTCTCTTTTGATATCAACTGAACATGAACTTAGTGTTTTATTTTGTATGATTTGGCACTATTTGAGAATGATTTGAGGCCATACATTAATGAGGTTCCATCTGAGGGAGTCTTTGCAGCTTAATGAGTTACCCCCTGCAGGTCATTAATTGGGATTTTCTGACTATTGTAGCTGCAGAGAAGAATAAAGTGAAGTTCCAAATGGAGTTAGGGTTTTTGAGATGTTTTTAATCCAATTTATTTTGAAAGTGTAATTTAAGGAGCTGAAATCTATAAAATCTAAGCCACCATTGTTATAATTGTTCATAACTACGGATTTGCAAATGTAGTGAATTTTGTTTTTCCACAGAAAATTAAATAATATTTTATCAACAGATTTGCATGTAGAATTATTGACATGTAAAGATTGAGCAGCATAGGTCAGACGAGACAAACCCTCGGCTTTGGTGAGCAGTGTTCTACCCTTTAGGGACAAATCCCTTTGCAACCAGTTGTTGAGGGAATCTTGAGTTTTATTGATGATAGGGTTAAAGTTTAGAGCGTTCCTAGCATTCATATCCTTGGTAATAATGATTCCCAAATATGTTACACAACTTTTCACTGGGATACCGGAAACATAGGACACGGTACACTTGTTCACATCTTTAAGGAAGAGCACTGTGTCATCTGCCAGCTGACTGATAAAAATCTTTCTTCCTGAGGTCTGAGTCCAGCTTTGCAACTCCAGCCAGGTCACATGACACAGGGGTGTGCTCTGATGTCAGCAGGCAGGTCAGTGGATCCCTCTGGTGATGGATATATGGCAGTGAAACAGGAGGAGGCCTGAGAACAGACAGCAGGCTTAACTAGCAGGACAAAGTAGCATGTAGTACTTGAAGGAGTCATCACAGCCAATCAGCTCTCAGGAAAATGGAACATCACATAAATATTTCTCTTCTTTGATTTTCATCAATGTATTTCCTTTGATATATTTTCTGTCAATACTTCTGCCTGATTAGAAGCTCATAGGCACTTCCTGTCACTCTACAATAAAATGATGTAAAGGCTGCCCTCTCTGCCCTCCCACTAGCTGACCTAACTGACACAAGTAAACTGTGCTAAGATACCCTACATGGACTAAGGTTCTTGGCCACATATATTTAGATTTGCTTGGCTGTAGAAATCCATGTCATGAAGCTCCCAGCGCACATTTTTGATGCTTCTGTTTGTGGCAGAGGAGGTTTGGAGCTCTGCAGAGCTTTGGTGACTTTTACTGACTATGCACCCCTACCCATTTATTATGAAGAAACAGCACAAAAGTTTTTGCTTTTTTTTCTATAATACACATGTATGATTTAGATTTATACTTATGTGGCAGCTATTTACTGACCTGACAAAGTTATTGGAAATTATTTCATGTTATGAATAACACAAGTTATTTTCCATGAAAACTAAAAGTGGGGAGATTTAGATTGTCCAATCAATGTTGCTACTAATTCCCTGATTGATACATTTCTTTACATTTGCCCATTTTTTTGTTGATTCAGAAATAATTCATTGATCAAATTAAACTCCAATTCCTGCAAGCTTTGACAAAGCTGAGCATGTTCGGTCTGTTGTGTATACAGTCGTGGCTCTAAATACAAACTGAAGTGGCAAAGTGCGCAAAAGCAAACTTTGTACTACTGACAAAACATGAGACCACAACTGTATTCATAACTCTGGCTGACTCAGGCTCTGTTAGAGCTTCTGCTCTGTAACCCTGTTTTGCTTGGCTTCAATAAGTCATTTCAGCCAGGTATGATTCTGAAGTTCCTCTAGGGTGAGGCGGTCTTCATGGTTCTGACAGAAACAACCCAACAGAAAACACTTGTCCTGCTAGACCTTAGTGCAGCGTTCGATACTGTCGACCATAATATCCTATTAGAGCGATTAGAACATGCTGTAGGTATTACAGGTACTGCGCTGCAGTGGTTTGTATCATATCTATCTAATAGACTCCAATTCGCACATGTAAATGGAGAATCCTCTTCACACACTGAGGTTAATTATGGAGTTCCACAGGGTTCAGTGCTAGGACCAATTCTGTTTACATTATACATGCTTCCCTTAGGCAGCATCATTAGAAGACATAGCATACATTTTCACTGCTATGCTGATGACACCCAGCTCTATCTGTCCATGAAGCCAGATAACACACACCAATTAGTTAAACTGCAGGAATGTCTTAAAGACATAAAGACCTGGATGGCCGCTAACTTTCTGCTTCTTAATTCAGATAAAACTGAGGTTATTGTACTCGGCCCTGAAAAGCTTAGAAATATGGTACACCCTAAAAAATTATTCAGGGGCTTAGTAAATATCATTATAATTCTAAGTTAGATGACCTTGATTAAATCTCTGAAAATCACAAAAGTGTTATCTTGAGTTGAAAATACTGAAAAGAATGCTTAAATTTTCAACACCAGTTTTTGAGTTGAACTGAGCTCTTTTGTTCAAGTTTATTTAAAAGAAAAAATTCTGTATTTGAAACACAGGGTGCATTATTTAAATCTACTCAATATATCTCATAGAAAGTACTCAAAATAACTGAGACACTGGTATTCATACTTATCATTGTCTTTAACTTTAATTATTAATGGTTCAAAATCAATATAATTTTGTCCCCCAATACTAACTTAAAACTTTGAGTAAGACTAATGACCTTTGGCATGTACCGCGCGCGAGGAGCATGGCCTCATGGGAGATTTTCTGCACGTTGAACGAGACAGACACACATCCACTGCAGACTTGGTAACGTTTTCAGGTAAGTGACCAATTCTTACATTAGCTGTCTTTATCCACACCGTTCTTTTATAACATGTTCTGAAGAAAGCGTTTGTCATGGTGGCTCACTTTTCGCAGCGTGTTTGTGCACGTTAATTTAAGTTTTCAACCCGTCTTCCAGTCAAGGCGGCGGGAAACCGCGCCCTTTTATCCTTTTACGTTCTGAGTCGCTATCTGCGTTCCGGGTAATTTGACCGGAATGTCCCGGTACCAGCGACCTGACCGTTTAATCGGGGGCATTTTAGGAACCACGTGAAAGCAGGTGTGCTCAGACATTTCTAGAAAATGGCCCTGTTGAGTCGCGGTGCGGGAGCTGCGGTAGTCACGCGGCCTGACTCACTCTGTCAGGTTGTTCAGGAGATGAACAGACGTCATCAATGGCTTTGGTAACTAAGAAGATCTGCCCGCGGAACAGTTCATAGCAGCAACCATGCTGCTTAGCTTTCTTGTTCTATGTGGGGTCTTTCAGAGCATATAAGACGCTGCTTTCAGCTTTGTCCCGAACAGGGCCAGTTTTTGAGAGAACGCTGAGAGGACCGCCCGGGTCAGCAGATTACCTCATCCAGGGCCGGTCCAAAGTACTATGGGGCCTTAAGTAAATTTAGACTCGGGGCCCTACTTCCTTTCAGATCCCAGAAAATAATGAAAAAAAAAAAGCTTTGGTCCTTTGGGTCAAGCCAAAAGTATCATCATTTCCAGTATAGTTACTCCCAATTTACATAAATAAATGTTTATTTCAATCCAAGTTAAAATTTCTTATAAGAGATTGATGTTATGGCAGATTACTCAGTGACATGTTTTGTAATGATAAAGTTTTGATTTGTATTTTTTCAGCACCATCTTCACCACCAGGAGAAAAAAATCTGCATCAACTACAAAGTAAAGCAGGTAATTTTACTCAGAGGACTTGATGTGTTAAATTTTGGAATGATATGATATTGTTTTAAACAAGCTGAGTAGTGGATGGTGATACCACCTAAATATTTATACTGGTTTTGTGGTGGGTTATTTTAGTCATACAAATGCCAAATCTAAATTTTGAGAATTTTTCAGTACGGTAAATATATTGATGAGTTCATGGTCTGTCATCTAGTGTCACCATACTATCTTTTTATTTATACAGCGTGGTGATGTGATTCAGATTATTTCAATGTGGTTAAGTATTGTACTTTGTTCCATGTTGACTTATTTGTAAGTTGTATCCTCCACCTGAATTGGTAGTGAGTATTGGTTATTCAATCAGTTAATCATACAAAAACTGTGTAAATATGGTTATACACCATTCTGTCATCTTCATACTGTGAGACATATTTTCTCACAGGTGATGAGATGGCAGTGTAAACTCTGCAAACATGAGGAGTCATCAAAAGTGTCACTACTCAAACATTATCGAGTGAAACATGGTACATTTGGTCATGGCTATTCCATACCCTGTCTTCATTTGAATTGTCCTTGCTCTTTTAAGACATGGGGTGCCTTAGGCTCACACTTGTCTAGGTCTCACAGTTCGCATGAAATAGAAGAGTGTGAGGTCCTTCCAACTATTAGATGTAAAATCTGTGACTCTTTTTACCTGGATCCTTCTGGGAAAATGACCTAATACATCCCAGAGTACTTGGTGACACTTACCCCTTAACACCATATCGTGTTGAAGGCAAGAAAATGGTGTCAATAAAACGTCACATTGTTTGTTAGTGTAAGGGGAAAGACTCAGATACCCCCTTTCTTTTTCTTTTTTCTTGTGGTTTTTATTCTGCAGATGGACTCCGTTGCCTTGAAAGTAATTTTTGGACAACAGAGTGAGAAGCTTGTGCTCTCTTCTGGAATACCCAGGACTGTTGAGGAGTTGCATGAGACAGTGAGAGAGACATTTGGGCTAGTTGAGGATTTCACATTGCACTATTATGATGACTCATTTGGAGATTTCTTTACACTTCATTCTCCCAACCAAATCAAAGATAGGGGTACAGTCAAAGCTGTGGTCATTCCATCAGTAGTGCTTACATTGATTCCTCAGTGTGAAAATCCCTCAGATGTAAGTTCACTGAATGAAAGTTCAAGCTCTTCAACCTATAAAACCACAGAGGACCAAACAGATGGATCATCTCGGTCTTCAGACAACACTGTCATACTCTCCCCTCTTCAAAGTCCTCTGAAGACTACATGGCCAGATGAAATTGTCATTCCACTTTTCTCTGTGGCAACAGAGACTGTACTGAAAAATGCCAATGAAGTCTTTGTTCAAAATGGCACTGTGCTGAACAATACTTCAGTCAAGTCAGATATAATGGAAAAATTAGCTGATTATATGTACAGCTACACAGCCTAGTTTGGAGAAGTGGCAGAGGCTCTGGTCAAAAAGCACCCATGTCTGACAGAGCCAGGCAGTCGTAATGGCTGGATGGGATGGATGTATAGTCTTAAATACAAGATGGGAAATTACAGGTCAAAGTTACGAAGTCTTGGAGTTCCAGAGGTTACTTGCAACTCACTGAAGAACAAGCACCCTGAAGAACAAGCAACCAAGGCTCCAGCGAAGAACATAAAGAAGGCGCGGAAAGGAGAAGTGCTGTTTCTGCCACACTATCCAGGACAAGATGGTAAAGAACAGCAAGAGCTGGAGCGACAACAACTGATTGATGAGTGTAAGAAGAAAAACAGCACAGCCATCAAGGATTTAATGTGCAAAACCTTTGCACATAGAAGACATGATATTATCAGCCAACAGCTGAGTGTCAGCGACATCAAGGACAGATGGCCGGTGTTGTTTGACGTCTCCCAAGTAAGTGAACATTTAAAGGGATATCCACTTGTAAATAAAATTTGGTCTGTTAGATCCCCCATCATAAGATAAGTGAGGAAAAACATGTTGCTACCATCCTAGTGATTTTGATGATCTTGCAGCAGCCAGGTTGCTTTAATTTGTCATAAGACTCTAGAATCACTAGGAGTTTGAATCAAAATGAGGAATCTGAATCAAAACCAGAATGGTTCTAATCGAAACCATTCCCAAGCCTAGGGAACAATAAATGCTAGTAATTTCCGTTCACTTAACTTGTTTTAGGCTAAGCTAATGTAACCTGACTGAAGAATGACTGGGCTGATTGCAAAGTGCCTTTGTCTCACTTATCTAACTCTGGAGCACATAACGACAGACTAGATTTTACTGAAGAGTAAAGAGTGAAGAGTAATTTAATATTTTTATGAAACGTTGGTTACGTATTGTAACCCCAGATTCTATGAGTATAGGCGCAGCCCTTTAAGTGGGTATTCCCCTTGTGCGCGCAGCACTGAAGTATTTTAGTCCACGCCCACCTGCTGTGTGGGCCTCACCCTGGTCTAGTATAAGTTGAGTGAGACCAGGAAATTGGCTCTACCGTTTTTCTTCAGCCAGCCAGAAGATGTCCAGCGAGACCATCCGTCTGTGTCCATCCTGCCAGACCGGCTACATCATGTCGTATGACCGACATGCCGTCTGCGTGGGCTGCCTCGGTCCTCACCATGCGGACCTTGCCCTCACACCTTAATCCTATTGCTGCTCCTGTTAGCTCCTCCCGCCAGAGGAAAAGCAGCGGAGGTCAGCCTTTTTCAAGGCTGATGCTGAGGAGGCGTTCCTGCTAAGAGAGAGGTACTCGCTGGAAGAAGCCATCGAGTTCTTCGATGGTGGGCCGGAATTGGATGATTCCACCCACCGTGAGGAAAACGGCAGTGGTGGCAGCTCCACTGCCTCCGAGCTGGGCAGCCTGGCGACAGAAGGGAGGCGGATGAGCGGACGCTCATCCACCCCTGGCTTTCACATGTCGGCGAGGACGCCACTCCCAGTTGTTGGTGCGCTGCTCCTGGATCTGCCTGGCATCATCCAGGAGGCAGCTGGTGAGAAGGGACTTCCCGTCCCTCAGCCTGCTCCACCCCCATCGGATGATCTGGAGGGAAGGTATGGCTCCGCTCACTCTCGTTGCCCAGATCCCATCTGGCCTCAGTTCCCGGCGGTGATGACCTACCTCTCTGAGGCAGCAGCAGAGCCAGCGAAGATTAGAGCGCCGGTCTCTACCTAGGGCTTCACAGAGGGCTTCACAGACCGGAGTTTTCCGCCTGTTCCCCCTCTAGAGCCGAGCCTTGCTTCAGTTTTCGGCACCAAAATGACCAAGGTCGTTGGATAGCGACCGGCCCATCCCGCCAAACTTGACCAGCTGATAGCAAGGTTCACTGATCACGCACATCAATGCACTGTTCAGTCAGCTGCAGTGACTAACAACACTGCCTTGCTAGCGTTTGTCATCTCCAGGAAGGTGGAGGAAGCAGAGCGGCCAGAGGAGTTGAAAGGCTTTCTCTGTAAAGCCGCTGACGCGATTCTGAATATGTGCGCCACTTCAGCGGTGTGTTCCTCTCGCATTGCTGCCTGGCAGACAATGGTTCAGAGGGCAACCTGGCTCCGCCTCTTCCCTCCAAGATTATACAATCTCACAGGGAAATAGTGCAAGGAATTCATAAAATAAAATTTAGAAGCTTAGTGGAAGATAATACTTTATGTTAAGGCTTTAGTCTGCATACTGAACAACTCCACTTATATGGATTTATGTCTGGATGAGTAAATTAATCTTTTGCATGTTAGAAAATAAGGTCCAGGTTGCAAAAAATGGTAGTTCCACTTAAAGATTTTTTTTTTGATTGAATCAGAATTTTGGCCTTCAGATTTTTTTGTCCTTGGTTTTTTGTCCTCTCCCATCCAGGTCAGTGCAGAGTTTCATAGGATTACGACCCTGAACCTTGAACCAAAGTTCATGTCATCGTTGGACTTGTATTCATCCAAACTCCTGTCCTTGTTTCAAGCCAAGAAAGGTGCTGCTGGACAACGCCACAGGGCACAGTTAAACCTTCTGCTTCAGGTAAGGAAGATTGCATTTTCTAACCACAAAAACGTTCCAACACAGCATTGAAGAGGCCCTTCCACTAAAAACGGCTTTTCTTAGGTTTCTGTTCAATATTTTAGCTCCACAGGTGTTCTTACCTTGATGGTGGGTGTGAAAACAGGTCAACAACAGAAAAAAAATAGTTATGTTTAAGCTAGAAATGGTAAGTCATGTTTTAAATGTGCAAATTTTGCCTCAGTTGAGACTTCCTGTTTTACAGAGTGGAAATTCCATCGAGAAAAAACGAGAAGTCATCATCAGATGTCTCATTGACCATCTGGGAGAGGATCCAAGTGCCTTAATCAAAACCTTTGAGGTTGGTGCAATAAATCTGTTTTAGGAATATTAGTAGTTTATTTTAGCTTGTGAGATCATAGAAAAGTTTTAAGATACTGTTCTAAAGAAAAAAAAACACTTCAAAGCATACAAAAGAATAGCATTTGCTCAAAGATTTTGGAGCACAGTGTCCACATATTATGAGTACCGGTGATGTCATACAAATGAAACTTTTTGTTTCAATGTTTGGAAATATGTGAGCTTAAAACAGTTGTTTCTCTTTTTAAAGGACGGTGCTGATGCTGTCTTTGTTGAAGAGGCTTTGGCTGAGGAGGTGATGAAGATTTACCTGCTGCAGAATCAAGACAGGTCAGGCGAACCTACTGATGTGGGTATTGTTATTGAAGGCGTTACTGTTCTGGGCAAACTTGGGAATCTGAGCAAAGCCTGTTGCTATCTTTTGGGACTGTGCTATGCTCTGGATCTGAAATACCCCAAGAATTTCAAATGCACATTTGAAGCATTTCAAAAAGTGTTCATGGAGCTGGATCCAGGAAACCTTTCTGTCAAGGTTCAAAGACTGAAAAATGACCTCTGTTCATTGTAGACAAAATTTCACAGGGCTGTTCTTAAAGTGCTAGACTTGTTAAGTGACATGTAATGCTCATCAAAAGGTTCAGTTGCGGCATTACATTGTGTTGACATTCCTGTTCATAAATAATGTTTGTACCATAAACTGTGTTTTTGTATTAACTTTCCAGATTCACATTAAGGTGTAAATGGGAGAGTATCTTCTGTATGCTTTTTTTTTTTTTTTTTTTAAAAGCGCAATCCTTTTTGAAACCTTTATATTTAAATTATGGATGTTTTTTGGTCACTCTTTAGTTATAATCTTCCCAATTTTTTGGAATCAAAATAAGATGTTCAAAAACTGTCACAGTGCAAATGTTTTTTTTTTTTTTTTCAGGATTTTTTTTTTTTTGGGATCTTAATTTTATTTTTGTCATTTGACCTTTTCTGAAAAGGTAAAGCACTGCGTTCACTTGAGCCACTTCTATTCTTTGTATGGCAGGTACATTTTTCTTGTTGTTAGCATCAATATGCCAGTTTTACAGAGTTTTATCAAGCATGCCAATTTGAATGCAATTTTATTATATAAGGCTGTTGTGACTGAAATTTTATCCAAGTTTTATCCACTGAATGTAGAACAGATTTCAGCTCACTGTGTTCAGAGAAGGAATCTGCTAAATGTGTGATTCACAAAAAAGCTGTTTAAAATAAATCATTGTGAACAATGTTGAACTGACGTGGTTCTTTTTTCCTGTGTGTGTGTGTGTGTCTATATATATATATATATATATAAAATAAACACTTAATTGTAATTAACGTTTTTGCTTAAGTTAACTTAAAAATATTAAGTAAATTGAACCATTATTTAAAAACAAATAATTGTAATGGTGTAGGTTAAATGTGCCAAGCATTTCAGCATTTCCTAATTAATATTTTATGTAGTTTGAACTTTTGGTTACTGTTGTTTTAACTTACATTTTCAATTGTATTTACTCAATTTTGTATGTTACTGTAACATCTTTAATTGTTCATAACAACTTATTCCATTTTAGTTGGATTTACTCAATAAGGTGTATTTAAGAGATGTGATTGTTTTTGCATTTACTCATTATTTTTGAGTGTAAAAGTGTTGCACCAAAATATTTAAGTAATTATCAGTTTTAGTTCTTAGAGTGTATCTAACCAGATTCTTACTCTGGATGGCATTACCTTGGCCTCCGGTAACGCCGTGAGGAACCTTGGAGTCATTTTTGACCAGGACATGTCCTTCAATGCACATATTAAACAAATATGTAAGACTGGGTTCTTCCATTTGCGCAACATCTCTAAAATTAGAAATATCCTGTCTCAGAGTGACGCTGAAAAACTAGTTCATGCATTTATTACTTCCAGGCTGGACGACTGTAATTCATTATTATCAGGATGTCCAAAAAACTTGATGAAAAGCCTTCAGTTAATCCAAAATGCTGCAGCAAGAGTCCTGACAGGGACTAGAAAGAGAGAGCATATTTCTCCTGTGTTGGCTTCCCTTCATTGGCTTCCTGTTAAATCCAGAATTCAAAATCGTGCTCCTCACATACAAGGTCTTAAATAATCAGGCCCCATCTTATCTTAATGACCTTGTAGTACCATATCACCCTATTAGAGCACTTCGCTCTCGCTCTGCAGGCCTACTTGTTGTTCCTAGAGTATTTAAAAGTAGAATGGGAGGGAGAGCCTTCAGTTTTCAGGCCCCTCTTCTGTGGAACCAGCTTCCAGTTTGGATTCGGGAGACAGACACTATCTCTACTTTCAAGATTAGGCTTAAAACTTTCCTTTTTGCTAAAGCATATAGTTAGTGCTGGACCAGGTGACCCTGAATCCTCCCTTAGTTATGCTGCAATAGACGTAGGCTGCCGGGGATTCCCATGATGCTTTGAGTTTTTCCTTTCCAGTCACCTTTCTCACTCACTATGTATTAATAGACCTCTCTGCATTGAATCATATCTGTTATTAATCTCCGTCTTTCTTCCACAGCATCTCGAGATCACAATTCGGATTGTCAATATAACACCCAGCCAAGAAGGCAGATGAAACCTCAAACTGTCCCACAAGGAGGGGACACAACACTGGCTCAGAAGACAGGTCAACATGGTGGCTGACTGGGAACGTGTCTCGATGACGCTGAAACTACGGGTGTCACTTTTCGCCTTTCTTTTCCTTTTTGTTGTCTCTCTTGGCAAAGATGGACTGCTCGGCACACGAAGCGCCCGAGCCTCTACGGAGGAAGCGGTGGAGGCTTGCGACATATACTACAACTATTATGAACTAGCTAAACGTTTGCAGTCGTTAGCCCAGAAATACCCTCACGTGACTGGCCTGTCGACTGTGGGGCAGTCCGTGGAGGGCAGGCAGCTGTGGGTGATGCGGATCGCCAGGGACCCCGACAGAAAGTCACTGGGGAAACCTAAATTTGGATACGTTGGGAACATGCACGGCAATGAGGCCGTGTCCAGACAGGTGCTGGTTTGCCTGCTGGCCAGATACGGGGAGGAAGAGCGCATCACTGAACTGGTTAACGGCACGGATGTTTGCATCGTGCCCGGCATGAGTCCCGACGGCTTTGAGAGGTCCACAGAGGGGGACTGCAGTGGTGATCACAGCGGTCGAAATAACGCCAAAAATAAGGACCTAAGCGGAGGCTTTCCTGACCAGTTCGACAAGTCTAGGCAAGGCAAGGCAAGGCAAGTTTATTTGTATAGCACAATTCAACAACAAGGTGGTTCAAAGTGCTTTACAGAGACATTAGAAACAAAAACAAATAAAAAGCATAAAAAGCAAGTCTAACGTGGATCCAGCTGATATCCCCGAGGTGATGAGATGGATCCAGGAGATGGGATTTGTGCTGTCGGGGGGCCTGCATGGTGGCACTGTGGTTGCCAGTTACCCTTTTGATGACTCAGCCTCCCACGAGCAAGAAGGTCACTACAGCCCGTCGGCAGACGATGGTCTGTTTCGCCAACTGGCCCTGGTATACAGGGAGTGCAGAATTATTAGGCAAGTTGTATTTTTGAAGAATTTTACTATTGAACAACAAACATGTTCTCAATGAACCCAAAAAACTCATTACTATCAAAGCTGAATGTTTTTGGAAGTAGTTTTTAGTTTGTTTTTAGTTTTAGCTATTTTAGGGGGATATCTGTGTGTGCAGGTGACTATTACTGTGCATAATTATTAGGCAACTTAACAAAAAACAAATATATACCCATTTCAATTATTTATTTTTACCAGTGAAACCAATATAACATCTCCACATTCACCAATATACATTTTTAATTGCACCTTAGAACACACATGCATCAACACTACAATGAGCGGGTGGAGGGAGGTTTGGAGTCTTCTCTCACCCCCATTCTCTGCGGCCTGCTGGAGCGGGGGGGCTAGGAGGAGGAGTTGGCCGTCCGACTGCGGTCTGGAGTGTGGGGCCTCCCTGCTGCTGCGGAGTCGGGGCGGTCTGCCTCTCCCCACTGCAGGGAAAAGGGTAACACCACCTGGGTCTGGGTGCAGTTCCCCCCCTCCAGGGGCAAGGGTACCTAGACCCGGTTCGTAGAGTACGCTTGGGGAGTGTGATCATGTGTACAGCGTCTCTTTATGTCTGTCTCCACGTTGGTTGAGTGTGGAGTAAGTGCATATGAGAGCATGAGGGTGGGAATGGATGTTTGTGTCTGTGTGTGCCTGTATGTCTGTGTCTATATGTCAGGTTGGGTATCAGACGCCACCTCTCTGGGGACATCTCAGGCCCTCCAAGGGTTGGAGGCCTATCTCCACCCACCACCACTTCCCCTGCCAGTGGCGGACTCCCTCAGGTGTCGGTGCGTTGGTGGTTCTTTGTGTCTGGGGATGGGCGACCAGGTACACACCGGCTCACTCCTTGGCGGCCGCTTATCGGGGCCTGGAGCCTGGGGCTCGCTCAGGGCCACTTCGGAGGTGGGGTGCCCCCGGCCTCTCGGCCTGGGGCTCGGTCACTCAGGCACAGCTGGCTGCCAGCGGAGCTCACGAGCGCGTCACTGCAACTCCCCCTGGCTTCTGCTCCGCAGCTGCTGAGTGAGCCCTCATCTGGGACTCTCCTCAGCTCTTACTGGGACAGTGGCGCGGCTGCCCCTCTGTTAGTCTTCCTTGGTCTCTTGTGTTCTGGGGGCCTCTGGATGTCTGGAGTTTTGATCTCCTCCATACCTGCTTCATGCCCTGGAGGACGGGGCTATGGCTCCCCACACTCCCTAGCAGATCATTACATGGAGAAACCTTTGGAATGCAAGCATGCTGATCCACACAGGTATGCACACAGGTGTACACCCGGGTATTCACAGACGCAGGACTACAGCTTTCTTGGCTGCGGCCTCAAAGCACATTGTGCGCTGTCTATCTTGCGTGCTGCACAATATCGTTTATTATTTAGTATCTACTGATATCTACTGCTAGCTAGTTTATTGTGATGGTGTTTTTTTTTTAATTATTATGTTGCTCTTTGTTGTTTGCTTTCTCTTCTGTTTTTTTTTTCTCCATACAGGTGACCCAGGTGTTTTGTTTTGTTGTTTTTTTTTTGTTGTTTTTTTCTTTTCTTTCTTCCCCCCCTTCTCACCATCTCTTCTCCCCTTTGGTTTTCTTTCTCTCCCTCTCTTTCTTTCATTCTTTCTCCCTGTCCTATCCCCCAGTCATGTCTGTCCCGTTTGTAGCAACTGAAAAAAAAAAAAATTCATAATTATAATAAAGGTCAATCAAATGGACCAATATGGCAAGGCCATGATGATCCACTTGGTAAAATAAATCCGCTTGGCATCTTTCTTGGCCTTAAGACAACAATTCTGATGGCTAAAGATCCAAACGGGACACAAAAATAAATAAATAAATAAATAAATAAATACATTTCTGACATTTAAAAACAAAACAAAAACAAATCAGCGACCAGTATAGCCACCTTTCTTTGCAAGGACACTCAAAAGCCTGCCATCCATGGATTCTGTCAGTGTTTTGATCTGTTCACCATCAACATTGCGTGCAGCAGCAACCACAGCCTCCCAGACACTGTTCAGAGAGGTGTACTGTTTTCTCTCCTTGTAAATCTCACATTTGATGATGGACCACAGGTTCTCAATGGGGTTCAGATCAGGTGAACAAGGAGGCCATGTCATTAGTTTTTCTTCTTTTATACCCTTTCTTGCCAGCCACGCTGTGGAGTACTTGGACGCGTGTGATGGAGCATTGTCCTGCATGAAAATCATGTTTTTCTTGAAGGATGCAGACTTCTTCCTGTACCACTGCTTGAAGAAGGTGTCTTCCAGAAACTGGCAGTAGGACTGGGAGTTGAGCTTGACTCCATCCTCAACCCGAAAAGGCCCCACAAGCTCATCTTTGATGATACCAGCCCAAACCAGTACTCCACCTCCACCTTGCTGGCGTCTGAGTCGGACTGGAGCTCTCTGCCCTTTACCAATCCAGCCACGGGCCCATCCATCTGGCCCATCAAGACTCACTCTCATTTCATCAGTCCATAAAACCTTAGAAAAACCAGTCTTGAGATATTTCTTGGCCCAGTCTTGACGTTTCAGCTTGTGTGTCTTGTTCAGTGGTGGTCGTCTTTCAGCCTTTCTTACCTTGGCCATGTCTCTGAGTATTGCACACCTTGTGCTTTTGGGCACTCCAGTGATGTTGCAGCTCTGAAATATGGCCAAACTGGTGGCAAGTGGCATCTTGGCAGCTGCACGCTTGACTTTTCTCAGTTCATGAGCAGTTATTTTGCGCCTTGGTTTTTTCCACACGCTTCTTGGGACCCTGTTGACTATTTTGAATGAAATGCTTGATTGTTCGATGATCACGCTTCAGAAGCTTTGCAATTTTGAGACTGCTGCATCCCTCTGCAAGATATCTCACTATTTTTGACTTTTCTGAGCCTGTCAAGTCCTTCTTTTGACCCATTTTGCCAAAGGAAAGGACGTTGCCTAATAATTATGCACACCTGATATAGGGTGTTGATGTCATTAGACCACACCCCTTCTCATTACAGAGATGCACATCACCTAATATGCTTAATTGGTAGTAGGCTTTCGAGCCTATACAGCTTGGAGTAAGACAACGTGCATGAAGAGGATGATGTGGACAAAATACTCATTTGCCTAATAATTCTGCACTCCCTGTATTCCCAGAACCACCCTGTAATGAAGACCGCTTTTTGTCTACATGAGGTGCAGGAACAGTCTGTGGAGCAAGAGACACCATACTTCTTACTCCTCTCAAAGGGAACAAGGTGGGATTTTACATCTTTTAGAAGCTTCTCAAACGTGATCATCAGCAGAGATCTCATTTCCATTGATTTATTCATTCCATATTACTGCTTTATTTCCCAATCCCCCCCCTCCAAAGAGATTGGGAACTAAGAGAAATCAGTCTGTAATCCTACAAAAAAAATCTGTGAAAAGAAAATGTTTTATTGTTCTTCTGCTTCTTTTATCTGGAAATGTGCAACCTAATCCTGGTCCAGATTGCAAATTCTTAAGTACTCCTTGTGATTTTAAAACTCGAACAGGTCTTGGTATCACTCATTTAAATGTCAGAAGTCTTCTTCCCAAACTTGATTTTGTGAAAATTTGGATGAAAGAGTTAGATACTGATATTCTTATGTTATCAGAAACCTGGCTTACTAAATCAATTATTGACAAAGACATTGCAATAATGGGCTATAATCTTTTCCGTTGCGACCGCCCCAGAAAGGGTGGCGGTGTTGCAATTTATGTAAAAAGCAAATTCCATGTTACTGTCGATTCATCGGTACCTGTTCGTAAACAGTTTGAACTTCTTGCCCTCAAGCTCCAACTTTTCAAGGGCTATTTTATTACCATTGTGGGCTGTTATAGACCCCCCTCAGCTAGTAGTGAGGCTTTAGTTTCACTTAGTGAAAAACTATCTACTTTAGATTTTAATGAAATTGTGCTGGCCGGAGATTTCAACTGGGACTGGTTGTCCTCTGCCTCAGACAGTTTTAAATCCATGTGTGATTCATATAATCTCACACAACTAATTTACAGCACATCTCGTCCAAATCTTAAATGCCCAGAAAAGTCATCACTTATTGATTTATTTTTAACTAATATGCCGTATAAATATTCTCACACTGGGGTTTTCGCAAATGATATCAGTGACCACTGTGTGGTAGCTGTAGTCAGACAATTGAAGCTCCCAAAATCAAGGCCACAAATAGCTTTTAAACAAGATTTTAAGCATTTCTGTGAGCAAGCTTTCATTCATGATTTATGGGACTATAATTGGAGTAGAATCTACCTGATAACTGATCTTGAGCTGGCATGGAATTATTTTTATGACGCTTTTATCAAAATTATAAATAAACATGCCCCCATGCGCAAATTTAGAGTAAAATGCAGAAACAACCCTTGGTTTTCTCCTCAGCTCTCCAGTCTACTAAAAAAAAGGGATGCTGCCTGGGCTAAGTGTCACGGTCCTGGGTCTCCTGACCCAGCGTTTTTAGTTCTTTGTGATGTTTGTATTATTGTACTTGTGAGTTATTCTATGGTTTCTAGTTTCGATCCCTTGCCCTTCATGTTTCTCTGTGTCCCCTCTGTTCTGTGTAAGTCTGTGTCTGCATGTTTGAGTTCCCCTCTGTGTCTTTCGGTTCTTAGAGTCCTCTGCCTTATGGTTTATGTCTCTGTGTTTCTTAGTTGCTGTCTCCACTGTGTCAAGTTCGCGTCTCTGTGTGAAACTTCCTGTTTTACTTTGAAGGTCCGTGTCTTATGTGAATGCGTCCTGCTTTGCTTGTCTCGTCAGTCCTGATTTCTCCCAGCTGTGCCCTCCTTCTGTGTCTCATTCCCCTCGTTACTCCCCAGTGTATTTAAACCCTGTGTTTCTCTGAGTCAGTGTCGCGTCGTCCCTCATGCTGTGTGGATCTCCCTGTGAGTTTTAGTCCATTGTTTCCCAGTTTAGCTTAGTTTACTTTGTATGCTCGTTTTTCTGTGACCAGCCAATAAAGCTGTGATTTTGAGTTCATCCCCTGAGTCTGAGTCCTGCATTTTGGGTCCAACTCCTGCCTGCCGCACAGCGATTCATGACACTAAGGCCAGAAAATCTAAATCCGAAGCGGACTGGCTGATTTTTAGACAGCTCAGAAACCGTTCAACTCCCTTAATTAAAAAGGCCAAATCAGAATTCTATCTTTCAAAAACTACTAAACATTTGAACGATCCTAAAAAAGTCTGGAAAATAATAAAATCTTCTTATGGGGACATAACTACAAATGAGACGCCAACTTTTGTTGTAAAAGACTCTTTTACACTTTAACAGAGAAATGCGACATTCTAAACTGCTTTAATGAGCATTTTGTTTCTTCAGGATCTCTATTTGAATCTTTATATCCGGATTTAAAACAGCTTAATCAACAAGAGGCTCTCTCTGCAACCGCTCAAACTGAGTCTGTGGTCCAACCCTTCAGTTTTTCTCCGCTAAATGTTTTTGAGGTCCACAGGGCTTTAAATCTGTTGGCTCTAAATAAATCTGCAGGACCAGATCAACTTGATCCCTATTTTCTTAAGTTGGCTGCAGATTTTATAGCAGAACCGATAACTTACATTTTTAATCTTAGCCTCTCGAACAGTGAGATCCCTGTAATATGGAAATCTGCCTATGTTCTCCCTTTGCTCAAAGGAGGTGATCCTTCAGATGTTAATAACTACAGGCCCATATCTAAATTGTGTGTTCTAGCAAAAGTTCTAGAAAAGTTCATTAGTGAACAACTGAAAGACTTCTTTAATTCAGTTCTTTCCCAACATCAGTCAGGATTCAGAAAACAACACAGCACAATAACTGCTGCTATTAAAGTGGTTAATGACATTGTTGATTCAATGGACTGCAAAAAATACTGTGCTGCTCTTTTTCTTGATTTGTCAAAAGCTTTTGATACAGTTGACCATGCTATTTTATTAAATAGACTAAACAATATTGGTCTATCTGTAAATGCTGTAAGTTGGTTTTCAAATTACTTGTCAGCAAGAAAACAGTGTGTCCGTGCTGCTGGGTCTTCTTCTTCCTCTTTTCTCCCAGTATCCAAAGGAGTTCCGCAGGGTTCCATATTAGGACCATTGCTATTTTCTCTTTACATAAACAACCTTTGTGATAATTTGTCAAATGCAGCATTTCATCTTTATGCAGATGATACAATTATTTATTGTTCATCCCCTTCAGTAGCACAAACCCTGCAATTTCTGCAGTCTGCCTTTGATGTCGTTCAGTCCCATTTAACTCAACTTAAGTTGGTGTTAAATCCAGAGAAATCCAAGTTCATGTTATTCTCAAATGGCAAAGAGTTGTTAGCTACGTCTCCTAAGATTAAAACAATTCAAGGATCTGAAATTGAAATGGTCACATCTTACAAGTATCTAGGGATCAACATAGATCAGAATTTGTCATTTAAGACTCACATTCAAAGGCTTGTGTCGAAGTTAAAACTAAAACTAGGTTACTTTTTTAGGAACCAATCCTGTTTCTCCCTCCAAGTGAGAAAACATTTGATTCGTGCAACCTTTTTACCTTTATTGGATTATGGTGACCTGCTTTTTATGAATGCACCTGCCCACTACCTAAAGAGGTTGGATACTGTGTACCATTGTGCTTTAGGTTTTATTACTGGCTATGGAAATCGTGTACATCATTGTTCTTTGTATGCTGCTGCTAAATGTCCATCTTTGCATATTCGCAGACTCTCCCATTGGTTGATCTTTATCTATAAATCTCTCCTTGGGCTGGTTCCATCTTATTTATGTGTTTATATGTGTAAAAACCACAACCAATACAGCCTTCGTTCGCACAATATCATACAATTGATTGTCCCGAAAATCAGAACAGAATTGGGGAAAAAGGCTTTTAAATACGCTGCCCCTGCTTCCTGGAATAATCTGCAGAAGGAACTGAAATTATCAGAATTGGTTACCTTGGGAGAGTTAAAGTCTGTCTTAAAGGAACGAGAAAACAGCTCTTTTACTCAGTGTGATTGTTTTTAATGTACTCTTAATTTGATCTGTTATTGTATATTTTACACATGTTGGTATGGCATATTGTATTTGTTTTAAATGTTATATACCTATGTGGTATGTGACTTTTGTTGCCATGATGCCAGGTCTCTCTTGGAAATGAGATTTTTAATCTCAATGAGATTTTTTACCTGGATAAATAAAAGACTAATAAAAAAACAAACAAAAAGTCTTTATCCTGTCTTCTTTCTCTCACCCCAACCCATCACAACAGATGGCCCCGCCCCTCCCTGAGCCTGGTTCTGCCGGAGGTTTCTTCTTGTTAAAAGGGAGTTTTTCCTTCCCACTGTCGCCAAAGTGCTTGCTCATAGGGGGTCATATGATTGTTGGGCTTTTCTCTGTATCTACTGTACAATATAAAGCGCCTTGAGGTGACTTTTGTTGTGATTTGGCGCTATATAAATAAAAGTGAATTGAATTAAGCACGGTGGTTAGCACTGTTGCCGCACAGCAAGAAGGTCCTGAGTTCAATTCCACCATCAGGCCAGGGTCTTTCTGTGTGGAGTTTGCATGTTCTCCCCATGTTTACGTGGGTTCTCTCCGGGTACTCCGGCTTCCTCCCACTGTCCAAAGACATGCACTTAGTGGAGTTAGGTTAATTGGTTAATCCAAATTGCCCATAGGTGTGAATGTGCGAGTGAATGTGAGTGCAAATGGTTGTCTGTCTCTGTGTGTTGGCCCTGCGACAGACTGGCGACCTGTCCAGGGTGTACCCCGCCTCTCGCCCTATGACAGCTGGGATAGGTTCCAGCGCCCCCCGCGACCCTGAAAAGGATAAGCGGACGTGAATGAATGAATGGATGGATGGATGAATTAAACTTGTAATCTGTTCAGAAATACAATAGAGTGGTTTGAGTTTATATGTTGGTGTGTATATAAGTCTGCGTGTGCATTAGTGATACAGATAAAGACAGATAACACCGAAAACAGAATTCTCAAGCCTTGTAATGCGACAGGTTAAAGAATTAACATTCAGCTTACCCTCTGAAATGTCAGTGTGCATCTCAGATGTGTTGTTGTCATCAGGGATGATGTGACGTACCAGCCAATCCATCACCGCACCCAGCTGCAAAACTGTGACGCAATCTGCTGTGGTGGCATTAAAGTCCTGCCAGTTTACAGCGGCTGATTTGGTCCCTAAAATCCAGAGAGTAATTATTCATGGTAAGGAATTCATGTGGACACTAAGCGTGTGGGCAGGCAAGGACATTTAAACAGTGAGGCTGACAACCTACCATTTCTTCATGTGACTGCTTGTGGTCTAAAAGGGACTCCAACACCAAAATCGATGAATTTGACACATAGAAATGCTGGATGATCAGGCGATGTGTCAAACACAATATTGTCTGGCTTAATGTCTCGATGGTATACACCCTTGGATTGCATTTCAGCGGCTGCATGTACCAGCTGTCTCATTATGACCAGACAGACAAATGAAAAACATGTTCAAATAATCAGATTTACATTAGCCATTAAAGTTTGCCATATATGTTATCTTGACCTTAACCTCCCTCTCGTGCACAAAGATTCTTCTGTTTGCCAGGTAGGCTTCCAAGTCTATGTTTTTTTTGGCCTTTAAAAGAGCATAATGAGTTCGTCTTCCAAGTCATACCAGTCGTTTAAAATGGGCGTCACATTGCTGCTCGTACCCTCTGGTCCTGCCCCCACTTTTATTAGCAATGCCACCTCCTTGGGAATCTCAGTCATTTTACCATTAAGAAGCTTGAGAAACAGAACATCAAGGTCAGTGTTCAAACATTAGGCCTTTTGAGGTACACGTTGGGGGAAAACAACAGAAAAAGACAAACATTTCTTACCACTGGTAGGTAGCTGACTAAAAACTGAGCAACATGCTTAATCACCACCTGCATTACAGAGAAAATGTGATATAGAAAAAGAGAACAGGAGGAACTAGAAGAATTGTAAAGTGCACACATAAGAAGCCTGTTGGGTTTGTGTTTCCACAAACCCCACTAATTCTAGAGACTTATTCATCATGAAGAAAACAAGACAGTCGATCGATCGATTATTTGCACAAGGGAGGCCTCGTCTGTGTCCACCACGAAAATGACCCCCAGATCTGACCTCCTCCTGCTACCTTTTATTGGGAGACAGTTCACACAAAACACGTCAGAACAAAGCCACGCCCACATGGTTCTAAGACAAAGCATTTTATGTATGTGTGTGTGTGTGTGTAGTGTGTGTGTGTGTGTGTGTTATGTGAGAATGTATGTGTGTGTGTGTGTGTGTGTGTGTGTGTGTGTGTGTGTGTGTGTGTGTGTGTGTGTGTGTGTGTGTCAGACCTCCTGCTGACCAAAGGGTCGTAAACGCAGGAAGCTTACATCAAAAGAAACAGATCTTTCAGATAGGATGTATCTACAATAAAACCTTCCCCAGCACAGAGTGGTTGGAGAGGTGGTCAGGATCAAAGGAATGGCTTTGATCCTACTGCTTGAACTAAGACTGTACAAATTTAAGAAACACAATGGCAACATTCAACAATTAGACTTAACAAAGCCATACTGGGAAATTGTCTTCTCTGCGTTTTCCAAAGAAGACAGTCCCAAAGCCTCCTTCACCCAGCTTACCCTGCTCTTCGTATTTTTCTTCTAAGTCCTCTAAAGAGAGACAAAACAAACACAGGGGTTGTGATTAGTTGTATGTAGGAAAGCTGACTTTGCCTCAATGTACACATTCATACAGTCTTTGTTAGAAGCTTCCTAGTGATTAATTCAATTCAATTCAATTTTATTTATATAGCGCCAAATCACAACAAAAGTCGCCTCAAGGCGCTTCATAGATACAGAGAAAAACCCAACAATCACATGACCCCCTATGAGCAAGCACTTTGGCGACAGTATGAAGGAAAAACTCCCTTTTAACAGGAAGAAACCTCCGGCAAAACCAGGCTCAGGGAGGGGCGGCCATCTGCTGCGACCGGTTGGGCTGAGAGAAGGAAGACAGGATAAAAGACATGCTGTGGAAGAGAGACAGAGGTTAATAACAGATATGATTCAATGCAGAGAGGTCTGTTAATACATCAGGGCTGATTACAGGAAGGAACAGAAGGGGAAGTGGAGAGCCACTCACTTTCCAGAGGAGGTGTGAGACGGGCGCTGCTCTTGTGGCGACCTGCAGCAGGTGTTTATTGGCATTTATTGGCATTTTCTTTCTCTTTTTGTTTTTAACTTTGTTTTAACTCTGTTCTTAACCGTGGTTTAAACTTTTTGCCGACATGGAGATCTTCTACACCTTAGTTTTATTGTTGTTGGCGATATTCACCTGGAGTCATTCACTCTCACTGACAATCACTTATACACGCGAGGAACTACTTGGATTACGGTGGTCCTGTTTGTCTATGTACGACTCTTTAGACTTTAGACTTTAAGTATTTATTGTCATTGTCAGAGAACAATGAAATTGCGTTTGGGGCTTCCATACAACCCGTAAATAAAATAATGAAGAAAATAATAAATACCCCTTAAAACCCAAGTGTAAATATTTAACCCAGTGTGACTCCAGTACAATAAGACAATCCTTAGCAACAACATAAGAACATGACAAGTAATGTTCATAAGAAATTCAGACAAAGACCTGAGAAACATGACATGAGATATGATGTCAGATATGATAGTTATCTATTTAAGAAAGAGGGGGGGGGGGCAGGAGGGGGAAAGAGAATAAAGATATGATGCACCAGTGCAGACCAGTTCATTGCTATTAAGAAGTTGGATATGGTTATTGTCCGTGAGAGGGGGGCAGAGAGTTCAGGAGCCTCACAGCCTGTGGATACAGGCTGTTGGCCAGTCTGGATGTTCTGGCCTGTATAGACCTGTACCTTCTCCCTGAGGGCAGCAGATGGAAAAGGTGGCGCGCAGGGTGATGTTGGTCCCGCAGGATACTGTGCACCCTCCTCAGACAGCGAGTGGGGAAGATATTACTAATCTCTGGCAGACTTGTTCCAATAATTCTGCCAGCTTCTTTCACCACCCGCTGGAGTGCTTGCTGATTGGCCTTGGTGCAGCTGGGGAACCACACTAGAAATCCATACATCAGAACGCTGCTGATGGCACAGTTGTAGAAGTTCAACATCAGAGATCTGGGAATGTGTGCGCTCCGCAGTCTCCTCAGGTAGTAGAGGCGCTGTTGGGCCTTCCGTGCAACTGAGGTGATATGGTTGCCCCAGGACAGGTCCTCGGTCACAGTTACCCCCAAGAATTTAAAACTGCTCACCCTCTCCACCGCCTCACTGCCAATGAAGAGAGGCAGATGGTTGTTATGACCCTTCTTCCGGAAATCTACAATGATCTCCTTGGTCTTTTTGGTGTTTAAGACCAAGTTATTGTCGTGGCACCATGACTCTAGTTGTTGCACCTCTGTCCTGTAGTTTGTCTCATCGTTGTTGGATATAAGTCCGAGCACCGTAGTGTCATCGGCAAACTTGACAATGAGATTGGACGCGCAGGAGGAAATACAGTCATGGGTGAAGAGAGTATATAGCAGAGGGCTCAGAACACACCCCTGAGGGGCACCGGTGTTGACCACAAGGGTGGAAGAGGTGTTCTTACCCACTCTGACACTCTGTCTACGGTTAGTGAGGAAGTCCACAATCCAGTTGCACAGAGAGGAGTTAAGTCCCAGTTGGTGGAGTTTGGGACGGAGTTTGTATGGCCGGATGGTATTAAAAGCCGAGCTGTAGTCTACAAAGAGGAGCCGTGCATAGGTGTTCCTGTGTTCCAAGTGCTTCAGTAATGTGTGCAGCACTATGGCGATCGCATCCTTGGTTGACCGGTTCTCCCTGTATGCAAACTGGTGTGAGTCCAGGGATGGTGGAAAAGCAGCTCTGATGTGTTTAATGACCAGTCTCTCCAGGCATTTGGCGGGAATGGGGGTGAGTGCCACAGGTCTGAAATCGTTCAGACATGTGACATTTGACTGTTTTGGGATGGGAACGATGGTTGCTGCTTTGAAACAGGATGGAACCAGTGAACAGGACAACGAGGTGTTATATATAGAGGTGAAGACGTCCGCCAGGTCCGCAGCACAGTCTTTTAGCACCCGGCCCAGCACTCCATCTGGCCCGGCCGCCTTCCTGGTGTTAATGCTCCGGAACACACGCCTGAGCTCATGAGTGCTCAGGACTGGAGCAGGGTCAGTTGAGGGGAGAGGGGACAGGACAGGGTCGGTGTTCTCCCTATCAAAACGGGCATAAAAGAGATTTAGATCCTCAGCCAGAGTAGAACTGTCGGCTGAGGGTGATGGTGTTCTCCTTTTGTAGTCCGTGATAGCCCTGATGCCCTCCCAGACCTGCCTTGGGTTTGTGTTGTTCTCAAACCTGGCCTCAATACGCCTCCTGTGCTGCTGCTTGGCAGTCTTCTAATGCTCGGACAGATGTGCTTCTTGGTGAGGATTTATTTCCCCGGTCAAAGACTAATTTTGGAAAGCCCCGCCGTTTGAGAAAACGCGGAAAGAAAGGCGGCGTGCGTCAGCGTGTAAGAAAACTTCGGAGGAAGAATCGTGTTCCTCTGCCTTCTAGGATTCTGGCCAATGTCCAATCTCTTAGGAACAAAACGGATGAATTACAAGGGAATGTGCTTCATCTACGGGAATACAGGGAGGCTTGTCTGATGGCGCTTACCGAGACATGGCTGACCGATATGGACAGTGACGCTTCACTGCGAATCAGCGGCTTTGGGACCCCTGTCAGATTGGATCGGAACTGTGGAGTAACACGCAAATCTCACGGAGGAGGGGTTTGTTTATATATCAACCAGGGCTGGTGTAATAATTTTACTGTGCGGGAGCGGTTGTGTCTTCCTGACATCGAGCTCCTTTCAGTATCTGTCAGGCCTTTTTACTTACCGAGGGAGTTCCCTCAAATTTTTGTCACTGTTGTTTACATTCATCCTAAGGCTGACGTTAAAGTTGCTGCTGATGCCATTTTTAAAGTGGTACACAATCTGCAGACTCTCTCACCGGATGCTCCTAATTTTATTCTCGGTGATTTTAACAATTGTAATCTTAAGAAATCACTGAACAATTTCTTTCAGTATGTCACTTGTCCTACAAGGAATAACAAAACGCTGGATTTGTGTTATGGACCAATTAAGGGGGCGTACAAGTCTGTGGCCGGACCTGCGCTAGGTTCTTCGGATCACAATGTTATTCACCTCCTCCCTGCTTACAGATCTGTGATTAGGAGGGAGAAGGCCTGTGTGAAGCGGACTAATGTCTGGACAAAAGACAGTTGTGTTGCCCTTCAGGGGTGTTTTGATTGCACTGACTGGTCCGTGTTTCAAGAGAGCACTTCTGATTTGGATGAACTCACTGATGTGGTGTGTAGCTACATCTCTTTTTGCAAAGACTCTGTGGTTCCAGTCAGAGAATTTAAGACTTTCCCTAATAACAAACCGTGGCTCTCTAAAGATATTAAGGATCTGATTCTTAAAAGGAAAATTGCTTTTAACGAGGGAGACGTTCCCACTGTGAGAATATTGAGGAAGGAGGTGAGGGCTGCAATAAAGATCGCCAAGATGAGGTATAGAAATAAGATTGAGGCAGAACTCAGCAGTAACAACCTCAAAAGAGCTTGGCTTGGTATGAAAACAATGGCAGGGCTACACACGAAAGGTAAAAGCAGCATTACCTTAGAGGGGTTTACCTCTGACAAACATCTGGCAGACAGTCTTAACAGTTTTTACCTTCGTTTTGAGAACTATGACTGTTCTAGACAGACCAGCACACTGAGGGAAAAGACCATCACTCCCCCATCTATTTGTATTGATGAGACAGGGGTAGCTAATCTTTTTAGACATACCAAAAGCAAGA
Organism: Simochromis diagramma; assembly: GCF_900408965.1. Classification (NCBI taxonomy): domain Eukaryota; kingdom Metazoa; phylum Chordata; class Actinopteri; order Cichliformes; family Cichlidae; genus Simochromis; species Simochromis diagramma. Next base: position 689,596 of record NW_024386935.1, on the reverse strand, counting down.
GTCCTGGACCTGACAACATCTGTGGACAGGTACTGAGAACTTGTGCTGATCAGCTGAGTGGGATTTTTCACTATATCTTCTCACTTTCTTTAGAGCTACAGACTGTACCTAAAATTTGGAAACATGCGATCATTGTTCCTGTTGCTAAGGGCAGTTCTCCTAAGGCACTGAATGATTTTAGGCCCGTGGCTCTGACTTCTTTAGTGATGAAGACATTTGAGAAGATAATTAAGAAGGAGATTTTAATGCATGTTGAACACCATCTTGACCCCTTCCAGTTTGCCTATAGAGCAGGGAGAGGTGTGGAGGATGCTGCTGTCACACTCCTGCATCTCTTGTATAAGCATCTTGAGGCCCCCCACACCCATGCAAGATTATTATTTGCTGACTTTTCATCTGCATTTAATACAATTCAACCCCTCTTACTTGCTGACAGGCTTTACAATCATTTCAAGCTTGACACTAGTCTGGTCGGCTGGGTGACAGACTTTCTGACTAATAGGTGTGAGGGTAAATCATGTCTTTTCTGATGTGCTCTCCTCCTCTACTGGATCACCCCAGGGTTGCTGCCTCTCTCCCCTTCTGTTCATTCTGTACACAAATGAGTGTCGCAGCAATTTCACAATCAGACACATCCTGAAGTTTGCTGACGACACAGTGATCGTCAGTCTTCTAGTGGGGGATGAGTCAGGCCATGGACAGGTTGTAGATGATTTTGTGAATTGGTATGATGAGTCCTTCCTCTCACTTAACGTGTCAAAAACTAAAGACATGATTATTGATTTTAGGAAGTCCTCTTATAGCTCATCACCCACTATCATTAAAACTGCCGATATTGGGATCGTTGAGAGTTATAAATATCTAGGTGTGGTACTTGACCATAAACTGTGTTTTGAATCTCATGCTGATGCCACTACTAAAAAAGTTCAACAAAGACTGTTCTTTTTAAGGAAAATTAGATCTTTTAACGTCTCATCTGAGATGTTGTCCTTGTTTTATAGAAGTTTTATTGAATCTGTGATGTCTTTTTGTATCGCTGCCTGGTTTGGTAACCTGACGGTGAAGAATAAGAATCGGTTGGGACTTCTGGTAAAAACTGCTAGCAAAATTTCAGGGTGCTGGCAAGATGGACTTTTGGCCATTTACAATAGAAATGTACTTAGAAAGGCTCATTCTATTATTAATTGTGTGAACCATCCACTTCACAGTGAGTTTGAGTTGTTGCCTTCCGGCCGCCGTTTTAGAGTACCTCCGAGGAGGACTAAAAGACTCCAGGTCTCTTTTATCCCTACTGCGTCTTGTCTCCTTAATGGCAAATAATTGTCCTTGAATTTTCTATCATTATTATTGTTATTATTGTTTTATAGTATTGTTCTGTTTGTTCTTATCCTCCTGCTGCTAAACTAATTTCCCCTTGTGGGACAATAAAGAAATTGAATTGAATTGAAAAAATTGACATAGTGAGCGAGAAAGGTGACTGGAAATGCATCATGGAAATCCCCCGGCAGCCTACGTCTATTGCAGCATAACTAAGGGAGGATTCAGGGTCACCTGGTCCAGCCCTAACTATATGCTTTAGCAAAAAGGAAAGTTTTAAGCCTAATCTTAAAAGTAGAGATAGTGTCTGTCTCCCGAATCCAAACTGGAAGCTGGTTCCACAGAAGAGGGGCCTGAAAACTGAAGGCTCTGCCTCCCATTCTACTTTTAAATACTCTAGGAACAACAAGTAGGCCTGCAAAGCGAGAGCGAAGTGCTCTAATAGGGTGATATGGTACTACAAGGTCATTAAGATATGATGGGGCCTGATTATTTAAGACCTTGTATGTGAGGAGCAGGATTTTGAATTCAATTCTGGATTTAACAGGAAGCTAATGAAGGGAAGCCAAAACAGGAGAAATATGCTCTCTCTTTCTAGTCCCTGTCAGGACTCTTGCTGCAGCATTTTGGATTAACTGAAGGCTTTTCAGTGAGTTTTTTTCTGCATAGCAGTGTAAATGTATGCTATGTCTTCTAATGATGCTGCCTAAGGGAAGCATGTATAATGTAAACAGAATTGGTCCTAGCACTGAACCCTGTGGAACTCCATAATTAACCTCAGTGTGTGAAGAGGACTCTCCATTTACATGCACAAACTGGAGTCTATTAGATAGATATGATACAAACCACTGCAGCGCAGTACCTGTAATACCTACAGCATGTTCTAATCGCTCTAATAGGATATTATGGTCGACAGTATCAAACGCTGCACTAAGGTCTACCAGGACAAGCACAGAGATGAGTCCACTGTCAGAGGCCATAAGAAGATCATTTGTAACCTTCACTAAAGCTGTTTCTGTGCTGTGCTGAGCTCTGAAACCTGACTGAAACTCTTCAAATAAACCATTCCTCTGCAGATGATCTGTTAGCTGTTTGACAACTACTCTTTCAAGGATTTTTGATATGAAAGGAAGGTTGGAGATTGGCCTATAATTAGCTAAGACTGCTGGGTCTAGAGATGCTTTTTGAGTAAAGGTTTAACTACAGCCAGCTTGAAGGCCTGTGGTACATAGCTGATTATTAGAGATAGGTTGATCATATTTAAGATCGAAGAATTAATTAATGGCAGGACTTCTTTGAGCAGTTTTGTAGGAATGGGGTCTAAAAGACACGTTGATGGTTTGGAGGAAAAAATTATTGAAGTTAACTCAGAAAGATCAATTGGAGAAAAAGAGTCTAACTTAACATCAATGGTACTAAGAGTAGCTGTAGATAATATTACATCTGTGGGATGATTACTGGTAATTTTTTCTCTAATGATAAAAATTTTATTTGTGAAGAAGTTCATGAAGTCATTACTAGTTAACGTTAAAGGGATTGTTGGCTCACAAGAGCTCTGACTGTTTGTCAGCCTGGCTACAGTGCTGAAGAGAAACCTGGGGTTGTTCTTATTTTCTTCAATCAGTGATGAATAATAAGATGTTCTGGCTTTGCGGAGGGCTTTCTTATAAAGCAGCAAACTATTTCTCCAGGCTAAATGATGATCCTCTAGATTTGTGACACGCTATTTCCTCTCCAGATTACAAGTCATCTGCTTTAGGGTACGTGTTTGAGAATTATACCACGGAGTCAGGTACTTCTGATTAGAGACCTTAGTTTTCACAGGAGCTACAGTATCCAGAGTCGTACGTAGTGAGGAGGTGAACTTATTAACAAGATAATCGACCTCTGTTGGGGTAGCGTTCAGATAGCTGCTCTGCTCTATGTTGGTACAGGGCATTGAAGATGATAACAGTGGGTGGATTATATTCTTAAACTTAGTTACAGCGCTTTCAGAAAGACATCTACTTTGATAAAGTCTACTTTCCACTGCTGTGTAATCAATTATTGTAAATGTAAATGTTATCAGGAAATGATCAGACAGGAGAAGGTTTTCAGGAAACACTGTTAAATGTTCAGTTTCTATGCCATATATTAAAACAAGATCTAGAGTGTGACTAAAGTGGTGGGTGGGTTCCTTTACATTTTGAGAGAAACCAATTGAGTCTAATAACAGATTAAATGCCATGTTGAGGCTGTCATTTTTAGCATCTACATGGATGTTAAAATCACCCACAATGATTATTTTATCTGAGCTCAGAACTAAATTAGATATAAAGTCTGAGAAATCAGACAGAAACTCTGTGTAAGGCCCAGGTGGACGATAGATGATAACAAGTAAGACTGGTTTCTGAGTTTCGCAGCTGGGGTGGACGAGGCTAAGCATCAGGCTTTCAAATGAATTAAAAGTCTGTCTGGGTCTTTCATTAATTAATAGGCTGGTGTGAAAAATTGCTGCCACACCGCCCCCTCGGCCTGTGCTTCGAGATTTCTGGTAGTTAGAATGACTCGGGGGTGTTGATTCATTTAAACTAACATAATCATCCTGCTGCAACCAGGTTTCTGTAAGGCAGAGTAAATCAATTTGTTGATCAATTATTAAGTCATGTACTAACAGAGACTTGGAGGAGAGAGACCTAATGTTTAATAATCCACATTTCACTGTTTTACTCTTTGGTTCAGATGTGGATACTTTATTGTTCTTTCTTTGTGATTGTTTATGTTTAAGTTGTTTGTTGCTGGTTTTTAGTTTGTTTTTTGTCTTTTTGGAAGCTGACACAGTCTCTGTGGAGATGGGTTTTTGGGGGGGTAGCAGGAGGAGAGAAGCTGCAGAGAGGCGTGTAAGACTGCAACCCTGCTTCCTGGTCCCAACTCTGGATAGTCATATTTTGGGGGGTTTAATAAATTTGTCCATATTTCTAGAATTGAGAGCTGCTCCATCCAAAGTGGGATGGATGCCGTCTGTCCTAACAAGACCAGGTTTCCTCCAGAAGGTTTGCCAATTATCTATGAAGCCCACATCGTTTCTGGGACACCACTCAGACAGCCAGCAATTTAAGGAGAACATGCGGCTAAACATGTCACTCCTGGTCTGATTGGGGAGGGGACCAGAGAAAACTCCGACATTGTTTTGGCAAAGTTGCACACCGATTCAATATTGATTTTAGTGACCTCCAATTGGCGTAACTGGGTGTCATTACTGCCGACGTGAATTATGATCTTACTGAATTTACGTTTACCCTTAGCCAGCAGTTTTAAATTTCCTTCAGTGTCGCCTGCTCTGGCCCCTGGAAGACAATTGACTATGGTTGCCGGTGTCTCTAGCTTCACATGTCTGAGAACAGAATCACCAATTACCAGAGTTTGACCCCCGGCGGGTGTGTCGCCGAATGGGGAAAAACGGTTACACACATGAACGGGTTGGTGGTGTACCTGGGGCTTCTGTTTAGGACTATGCTTCCTCCTCACCGTGACCCAGCCGCCCTCTTTCCCCAGCTGCTTGGGGTCTGCCGGGGAACAGCTAGCGGGGCCTACGCTATCTTCGGCTGCACCAGCTACAGGGGCCTGGCTAGCTACGGGTGAATGAAGGTTGCGAAGCCGAGTCTCCAATTCAGTAATCCTGGCCTCCAGAGCTGCAAATATGCGACATTTGTTACAGATATCATTACTGCTAAAGGAGGCCGAGGAGTAACTAAACATCTGACACAATGAGCAAGAAAGTGCAGGAGGGACAGGTGAAGTAGCCATGGTGCTAACGAGTCAGCTAACAGTACAGAGACAGTGAGTGAATACTTTGGCTATAAATTAGGTAGTGAGTACACAGAAAGTGTGCTTCGGATGAAGCATGTGAAGATTATACTATGAAAAAAGAATGTATTTAAAAGTTTTTAATTAAATTGCTAAGCAAATAAGCTACTCAGAAACACCACTGTGTTTGAGCAGGAACAGGAAGTGATACTCTACCGCAGAGCGAGCGAACACCAAGTGACAGCGCCACCAAGAGTGCAGGTGGATACCAGTTAAACTCTGAGAGCTTGGGAAAGAGGCTCTATCACTGCAGGTGTGGTGTGAACTTACCTATGTACTTCTTACCTTTAGTGTGACTTTTGTATGTGCTGTGTGTAGATACACCAGGGGAACCAGGGATCAGTGTGGCGGTCTGCAGGTTGTACAAAGATCATTTGGTTACTGAATCAAAACACCTGAAGTAAAAGCCCCAAATTAAACAAATTGAATTTAACAGGTAAAGGAGACTTTACTCACCTAGATATTTACGCACACCCACAGCACGTGGTGTGGTAAAGGTCGGCCAAGATTTTGACCACATGTCAGAAACTGGTTCAAAATTGGACTAAACTCACTTGAACTCTGATTTTGTCTGCACTTAGAACTATCACAAGGCATTAAAACAAAACATCGGGCATTGATGACATCACAGGAATCTAACATTCTAATCTATGTAAACTGTCTCCAAGGCTACATAATATCAAATTAAATCATAGCAAAGGAGTATGTTAAGATATTCATTGTGTGTACTCATGTTGTACAGTGTTTAACTGCATTATGGTTACTGTGGTTTAACAGAGACAGTATTTTAGTTGCCACCACAAGGAGGCACTGTTTCATTGTAAGAGCATGGATGCTGCGTCATCACGCCCCTAAGAAAAAAAAAGTATACCACAACGAAAATGGCACCCATGAGAAAAGTTTTGCCGCATGTTGATGAGGAATAAAGTTCCCAAAATATTAAGGACATTTTTGCCTCCGTCGTCATTTTCCTTCGAGTTGATCGCTGTCGATGCTGCAATACTCAACAGGTTATGGGCCCAGGGCCGACTCGAAGAAAAGTTTTTTCTCATGAAGATCCGGAGCCACAACGGATAGCGGGCTAACGGCTAAATAACAACATGGATCAACGAGGAGCAAGCAGGCTGCCTCGACTCATGTTTGACGGAGATGAGACCAGATATGAACTTTGGGAAACTAAGGTGCTAGGATATTTGCACTTGTTGGGATTAAAAGCCACTGTTCTGAAGGAACCGAACAGTGAGGCTGAAGTAGCAGCAGACAGTAAGAAGAACGCTGACGCTTACGCCGAGTTAATCCAATTTTTGGACGATAAAAGCCTCTCACTGATTATGAGAGATGCCCCTGATAATGGGAGAAGAGCATTAGAAATACTGAGGGACTACTACGCTGGAAAGGGGAAGCCCCGAATCATCAACCTGTACACCACGCTATCATCGCTTCAGAAAAAGAGGGAAGAGACTGTCACAGACTATGTCATCAGAGCAGAGGCCGCCATTACAGCACTGCGCAATGCGGGTGAGACTTTAGGTGATGGATTATTGATTGCTATGGTTTTAAAAGGTCTACCTGAAAGTTTTAAGCCATTTGCAATACACGTTACTCACGATAAAGACGATATGACATTTGCTGAGTTCAAAACAAAGCTACGGAGTTTCGAAGACACTGAAAAGTCAAGCGCATCCGAGTGTAGCGACAACGTAATGAAAACAGGAGGAAGAACCGGGCGTGAGCACACGAGATCCAGCGCACAATGCAGATACAAGAGCGATGTGGACATTGTGTGTTTCAAGTGTGGACTAAAAGGCCACCGAGCAAAAGTGTGCAGACGGAGGACGTGGTGCAGTCATTGCAAAAGCAGCACACACAGTGATACCACATGTAGACATAAAGACAAACAAGATGGCGCGCGGAAAGTCGCAGATGAGAGCGGCAACGGATCCAAAGCAGAAACGCCAGATTATGCCTTCAGGATTAAGGGCGTAGACATCAAAGTCCAGCAGTCAGCGTACAGCATTGAGGAGAAAGGCCTGTTGGTGGACACTGGGGCTACCTCACACATCATTAACAGCATCGCCAAGTTCAAGAGCTTCGACGACGCGTTCAGACCGGAGTCACACAGCATAGAACTGGCAGACGGTACCCAGTGCAGAGGCGTCGCCCAACAGAGGGGGGACGCAGAGGTGTTCCTGATTGACAATACAGGCCAGCGACGCAAAGCAACGCTGAAAGATGCGCTGTTTATTCCATCATACCCCCAGAACATATTCTCTGTAAAGTCAGCCACTTCATTAGGAGCAACAGTCACCTTTAAACAAGGGCAGGACACGTTGACCCACAAAGACGGTACTAACTTTAACATTCATGTGTATGGCAAGTTGTACTATTTGCAGACTGAAGTTGAGGGTAATGATAAGTGTAACACCTGTCATGACATACAGGCATGGCATGAGATATTAGGTCATTGCAACTATGAAGATGTAGTAAGATTGCAAGGTGTGGTTAACGGTATGCAGATTAAGGGGAGAACCAATAGACCTGAAAAGGAATGTGAAGTGTGTATCCAGGGAAAGTTTGCACAAACCCGAAACAGAGATCCTGATACAAGAGCAAAGGCTCCTTTACAAATGGTACACACAGATTTAGCAGGTCCGATAGCCACTGAATCTATTGATGGGTACAAATATGTGCAGTCATTCACTGATGATTATTCAAACTCAGTGTTTGTATACTTCCTGAAGACGAAAACTGATACAGTGCAGGCAACAGAGAAATTTCTAGCGGATGTTGCACCATATGGCAACATAAAATGCATTAGATCAGACAATGGGACAGAGTTCACATGCAGAGATTTCCAAACTCTGTTAAGGAAAAATGGCATTAAGCATGAGACATCAGCCCCGTACTCACCCCATCAGAACGGTACAGCCGAGAAGGGGTGGCGTACTCTTTTCGAGATGGGCAAGTGCATGCTAATTGAGAGTCAGCTACCGAAATGCCTATGGAACTATGCCATTCAAACTGCTGCTGTAACACGGAACAGATGCTTTAATAAGCGAACAGGGAAAACACCCTACCAAATGCTGACAGGTAAAAAGCCAGACTTGTCAAAAATGCAGAAATTTGGGTCTGTGTGCTATGCATACAAACAGGACAAGGGGAAACTTGATTCAAAATGTGACCAAGGTTTCTTTGTAGGTTATGATAAGAACAGTCCCGCCTACTTAGTTTACCACCCTGAAACTGAGAAAGTTCAGAAACATAGACTTGTTAAGTTTGTGAGCAAAGTAAATGTAGAAAGACAAACACAGACAGATGAGGGAGAACTAAATGATGACTGTAGCAGAGCAAGACAGCCTATGGCTAACAGACCTTCAGAGAAAGGTGACAAGGACAATGAGGTTCCAGAACCTATTGTGACAGACAAGTCCACAAAGTGGTATACCTGATGAGCGTGAACGAAAAGAGACAAGTGTGACAAGTGATGGATTTGTCAACAAAAGGTATCCTCTTAGGGAGAGAAGAAAACCGGGACATTTAAATGACTTTGTAGCTGCCAACAGTGGCAGCGATGAGATCCACACTACCATAGACTACTGCTACAGGGCAGTGTGTGGTGTCCCAAACACATTTAAGGAAGCCATAGAATCAGCTAACTCAAAGAACTGGATCAAAGCCATGGATGAAGAAATTCACTCGTTACGGGAAAATGACACTTTCACCCTAACCACTTTGCCAAAGGGAAAGAAAACAGTGGGGGGGGAGTGGGTTTATTCCGTTAAGAGTGACATTGAGGGAAACGACAGATACAAGGCAAGGTTCGTAGCCAAAGGTTACAGCCAACAGTTGGGGATAGATTATGGAGAGACATTCTCACCAACAGCCAACTTAACCAGCATAAGAGTTTTGTTACAGAAAGCAGCGCAGGAGAACCTGTTACTCCATCAAATGGATGTGAAGACAGCATATTTACACGCTCCCATTGATTATGAAATCTACATTGATCAGCCAGAAGGTTATGAAGAGGGAGAAGGGCTAGTCTGTAGATTATAAAAATCCTTGTATGGGTTAAAACAATCTGGTCGTAACTGGAATAGGATCTTGCATGAATACCTAACAGCGAACAGTTTCAGGCAAAACCCAGCAGACCACTGTGTTTATACCAAAGAGACAAAAGATGGTAAGGTGATTATGATCATCTGGGTGGACGACCTGATTATTGCTGCTGGCAATGAAAAGGTAATGAAGGATGCGAAAGAAATGCTTTCAGTCAAATTTAAGATGAAAGACTTGGGCAGACTTAAGCATTTTCTGGGTATTGATTTCACTCAGTCTGATGGATGTGTAACAATGTCACAAGAAACCTATGCCAACAAGATACTGATGAGGTTTAACATGCAGAACTGTAAACCCAGAGGAACTCCCTGTGATCAGAAGTTGTGTTACACAGAAGGTGCTACTAAGATAAGAGATGTGAGGATGTATAGAGAGGCTGTAGGCAGTCTTATATACCTCGCATCAGGTACCCGTCCTGACCTGAGTTTTGTGGTAAGCAAGTTATCACAACATTTCCATGAGCCTACAGAAGAACAGTGGGGAACTGTGAAACATGTGTTGAGATATCTCAAAGGGTCCAAAGATAAGAAGTTGTGTTTTAGAAGAAACACAGATGAAAATTTGGGTCTAGTGGCCTACAGTGATGCTGACTGGGCAGGTGACACTGCCGACAGACGCAGCACTACTGGTTACTGTGTACGTCTATGTAACAACAGTTCTTTAGTTTCATGGAAGACCAAGAAACAGCCCACTGTGGCGCTCTCTACTTGTGAAGCAGAGTATATGGCTCTGGATTCCACAATGCAAGAGTGTATATATTTAGAACAGCTTTTGAAAGGTATAGATGACTACAGCTACACTCAAACAATAGTGTACGAGGACAACCAGGGAACAATTGCCCTGGCTAAAAACCCTGTGAGCCGACAGAGGTGCAAACATGTGGACATTAAATATCATTTTGTAAGGTCCATTGTAAATGAAGAGAAAATGTGTCTGTTATATTGCACCACTGAAGAAATGGTTGCAGATGTTATGACCAAACCTGTTTCTAAGCTAAAACTTGCTAAGTTTGCTAACGTTATGTTTGGTGCTTAAAAGAAAAAAAAGAGAGAAAAAGAAAAAAGGAAGTGTGGTAGAGATTGTACAACTGTTTATCGTTTATTGTACAACTTTTCTTTGATTCCAGCAACCTGAGTACAAGAGGGGGTGTTAAGATATTCATTGTGTGTACTCATGTTGTACAGTGTTTAACTGCATTATGGTTACTGTGGTTTAACAGAGACAGTATTTTAGTTGCCACCACAAGGAGGCAATGTTTCATTGTAAGAGCATGGATGCTGCGTCATCACGCCCCTAAGAAAAAAAAAGTATACCACAACGAAAATGGCACCCATGAGAAAAGTTTTGCCGCATGTTGATGAGGAATAAAGTTCCCAAAATATTAAGGACATTTTTGCCTCCGTCGTCATTTTCCTTCGAGTTGATCGCTGTCGATGCTGCAATACTCAACAGAGTAAAAAGCAGGATCAGTCTTAGAGTGTATGTTACATGTTTGCCAGTTTGGATGAGTGAGTGCAATACTCCATCGGCCTGTGTTGTAGCAACCTGTTGAACCTGCTGAGAAACTTTTCTTTGTCCACTCTGCCCCAAACTTCACATGCTCCATAAAAGTCGAGGCCTAGAGACCTCTGCATAGTTATTGCAATTAGCATTAGGTTATCAGTATCATCTGATATATATGACATTTACAGTACAGTACTCACACATGACATAGGAGGGAATAAATATGAACTTTTTGACATAAATTTGATCATATGAAATTGGATTTTTTTTTTTAAATATGAAAAAACTTCCATCATACTTCAGAAATATAATATATTAAGTTTTGAACATTTTAAAACATTTAAGTTTGCTCGTTGTATTTATAAGATCCTACATTGACGTGCTCCACAATCATTGGTCAGTCATGTTAAAATCCATTATCAGTGGAAAACAAGCCTGATCCTCTACTAGAGGCGATTGTGCAATACCTTTTAGACATAACACTCAGCAAACAGTTATTATTAGTTAAAGTCAGTGAGATTTGGAGTGATACATGACACATGACGGAATAAGACACGCAGACTTAGCATGACGAACCGACGAGGAACACGTACACTGTGAATACATACAGAGGGAAAAGGGGACTGGAGATGAGACATGGACATAACTAAGCACAAGCAGAGCATGATGGCTGGGGGGGAAACACACGTGACAGAAGGAATGGGTCACAAGGGCAAAACATGTAAACGAGAGGAGGAGATGGGAGAAAAAGACATTACTGAAATACATGAAGGGCCAGGGCTGGGGCAGCCAACCAGTCACAGACAAAGAGCCACATTTTTTACTGTGTCACCGCAAAGAGCCACATCATACACCTGGGCACACATGAGCATCACCCCAAGCCGGGTTTGTTTGTCCTTGTTTCCCTCTCCTGCCGAGTTCCTCCTGACGGAGTTCATAAGCCAGTCAAAGATCTGCACGTCACAATGGACTGAGATGTCAACTTCCTCCCACCAAAAAAAAAGAAAAAAGTAAAGTCGTCATGCAGCATGAGAACAAAAAGTCATACTACAGCTATATGTCTGTGAAGGTTCTCAGTCATCCAGGTCATCGTAGTCAAAGGAGCTTGCAAAGAAAAGCGTCTGGACTTCTTTAAGTTACTTGTAGACGTTTCACCTCTCATCCAAGAAGCTTCTTCAGTTCTAAGGTCAAATGGTGGAGAATCCCAGATATAAACCTAGTGGGAGTTTCCCCCCACAGAGGGACAAAATGTCCCCTGATGATCCTCTAATCGCCTGAGCCAAGGTGTGAAACTGGGTGTGGGTCCCAATCAGCCAGAGTTTCGGGTGAGCTCACTGTGAAACCTGGCCCCACCTTATCATTCCTGATCTCAGGAATTCGCATGATAAGGTGGTAGTATGGTCAAGCTCCTTTGACCATACTACAGCTACTGCACCCCTCGAATTTATTAGATTCTTTCAATTATGTGTTTCATAGGGGCCTCAGAGCACTTCTGCAAACTAAATGAGCTGTGCTGGAACTTACACCATCATGTAACACATAAAGGAAATCTCTTATTCAAAAAAAGAAAAAAATGTTTGCTTTGATTACTCCTTGAGAAACTGAATGTCACGGTCCTGGGTCGCTGGCTCAGTGTTTTCTATTTTGTTTTACTAATTTTTGATTTCTTGACGTGTCTTTGTTAGTTCTTAGGTTTTGGTTCTGTGTCCCCGCTGTTCTGTGTTAGTACTGTGCCTCTACATAAATAGCGTCATAATTTCATATTTTGTCAGCACTTCCTAGCAGTATGTAACTACACAATAAATGTCAGGGTTTGCGTATCGAGATATGAATGGAGGACCCAAGATGCAGGCACTGCTGATGTGAGTGAGCTTTATTTATGGAGAGTGACATACAAACAAAGGCGAGGGAGGCGAGAAACAAAACTAGGAAAACCTAAACTGGGAAAGCTGAGAACCAAATAACAAACCTGGACACGAGGGAATGGAGTTAAAACACAAAGGCTGACAAGCAGGAAAAAAAGCATGGAGGAACACAGACGGACCAGTAACGCACACAAGAGGACGAATGCTATAAATTAGTGATGGCCAGCTTGAAGCTGACGCTCTGGCGCGTGTGTCAAAAAACACCAACACACCGCTTCAGAAGCACTCTGTCGATGCTTGATTCGTTTGGCCACAGTCACGTGATCAGTGACGTCCAATTGTGAACTGAGGATCTTAACGTAGTTTGCTGGGACGAGCCGGTGGTCTCACCGTCCACGCTGGCCAGGAGCCAGCCACGCACACGGGGCTGTAGCTCTAAACACGAGGGAGATAGTTGTAAACATGGGGCACGCACACACAAAAGAAGAGCCCTCATCTGTTATTTCTAAGATAAGGAAAACAAAAATAGAAGGTTTTGGGTCCAAGCACTCAGAATCAAATGTCCCGCAGCTAGTAAAAAGCTCATCACCTTTAGGAGCGAGGTTGAGCATCTCTCCAGCTCGCATAGAAAGCTCCTCCTGAGAAGCAGCTGTAAAGTCATATTCTCCTCTGGCCACCACGTGGTTGTCCTCCTCGCTCGCCCAGTTAGTGTCTAAACCAAGCAAGGAAACTGAATGAAAGACATTCATAATTTTAACTGGTCTTAACCAAAAACAAGTCCTTCTGCTTTTCCTCACACTTTTAAAGTAACTAATGGCATATGGAGCTATGGTACCCAATTTATTTGTCACTGAGTTACACAAAGGCACATATGATGTCGTACAAGCAGACTCATCTTTACACGTGTACTGCAGCCCTGAACATTACCAGGTTCGGATTCTATTATCAAACTTTGCAACAGCATCCTTAATTACTTTTAACTCAAAACAATTAGCACCTGCAGCCACTGTCCTGTGTTGAGTACACCTCTCAAAACAACAAAATGTACTCATATGAATATGTGAGTGCTTGCTGTTCCATCTCTTCAGCCTGCTGCACAAACCTGCTGGGGGGATGTCCTCAAGGTGAGGTGTGTGTCTGTATCCTCCCAGGCTGTAGCCGCCACCGTAGCTGTAGCTGTAAGGCCTGTGGCCACCACAGATGGAGCTCCCATAGGGGCTGTAAGAGGGGAGAAGGAGCTGTTGGATGGACAGTAGGACTGCTAGACCTGACGAGGGGGCACCGGGGGCGCCATCCTGGGCAGGACAGAAAAGCCAGCGGAGGTGGAGGAGCCTGTAGCTAATCCCAAATCTGTAGATCTGTTTGGTGACAACATAAAGATAGAATATCAGTAAAATCCACCCATAATTCATTGCAACATTAATTGAGCAAAGCATTAGTTCAGAAACGTCATGGAGTCAAGCTAAACCACAAACTGAATGAACAGCTCATAGAGTGGCTCTCTTCCACAGCGTGTCCTTTGTCCTTTCTCCCTCCCCTCAACCCCAACCAGTCCTCAGAGGCTGCCCCTCCCTATACCTGGTTCTGCTGGAAGTTTCTTCCAGTTAAAATGGTGTTTTTCCTTCCCACAGTCACCAAGTGCTCGCTCAAAAGGGGTTGTTTTGATCATTTAGTTTTCTCTGTATTACAATAGGGCCTCCACCTTGCAGTATAAAGTGTCTTGAGGTGACTGTTGTTGTGATTAACGCTATATAAATAAACTGAAATTGAATTGAGTCAACTTTTCCTCCTGCCTTATCTCCAGCTCTGCTACTCTTCATCTGTACAGACTGTGGAAACACACAATAAATTCACCATCAACCAGCAGCTAGCGGCAACTTTTAGCATGGGATGTTTTCTCACATGAGCTGACGTTATGAACCAGTCAACACACCTTAAATATCCTTAAATATCATTATCACAGCTCTGATTGTTCAGCTTCTCCAATCTGATGACCATATTCTCTTAACCTTAAAAAGATATGTTGATATGTCCAAAAAAGATAAAGATGTGTCCAGATTTAATTCCATTTCCTCACTTAAAGTGGAAAAAAGTGTCAGGGTGGGGGGACTGATTGAACTGTGATTGTGGAATTTGCCTCACACAGGTGTGTTCACTGTTGCTTGTTTGAGAATACTGCTGTATATATACAAATGCTGACTGCATAAACAAACTGTTGTACATATATTTTTTAAATTATCTGAATATATTAAGAAAAAGACAATAAAAAACAATGACTTGCAGCATCAAGCGGAGGAGTTTAATCTTCTCTTGTTTACGAGTTTGGGGACAGGTGAGCAGAGGACTGACAGATGAAAAACACGAGCTTTCTCTAAGGGTGTTGCCTCTCCCTTAAAGACAGGCTGAGGAGTTCAGTTACTCAAAAGGGGCTCAGAGTAGAGCTGCTATTCCTACACGTTGAAGAGAGGCTGATGAGAAAAGGAGAAAGAGGCCCAGGGCAGACCTAGGACACTCTGGAGAGGCTATATCTCTCAGCTGGCCTGAGGATGTCTTGGTGTTATCCCAGAAGAAGTGGAGGAGGTGGCTGGGGAGAGGGAGATGTGGGCTTCTCTGCTTAGGCTGCTGCCCGGGTAAACTAGTCCTTGATAAGCAGAAGAAAGTGGATGGATAACAATAATAAGCAGAAGAAGCTAAAAGACACAAATTTAGAATAAAACATTATTAGTTATGAATTGAAAGATATAATTATTCAGTTATATAATAACTCAGCTTATAAATATATACAGGGCTCTAGACTAACCTTTTGCCATGGGCGTACCGGTACGCCTAACTTTAAAAAGTTAGGCGTACCGGCACAAAAGTTAGGCGCACACAAATTTTATAATAATTTATATAATATAATGTGTTTTTCTGGATACACTGGGCTTTTTCAGCATTCAAAGATTGATGACACCGTGTCAGAGCACTGGCTATGAATTTCAGAAGGATCAGGCCTTAACAGAAAAGTTAGCAATAGTTCTTTTCCTATTACAGCTACATCCACTTCTGTCGTGCCTAGGCTGCTCACTAGGGCTGGGTATCATCACTGATTTCTATAATCCATTCGATTCCAGTTTTCAAAGTCCCGATTCGATTCAACTTAGCCTCAGACAGTCAGAAATATTATAATTCTGATCATTTATCAGTACTGACTTCATCAGAATTGTGAACATCACAGCAGATGCCTTTGTGTGAAAGTAACTGAGAATAAAACACAGAAAAACATGAAGGAGATTTTCCTGGTCTGGCTTTTTATAGCAGATAACCTTTTTTTTTTTTTTTTTTAAATGACATCAGAAACAGCAGTATGCGACATTACGTGATGGCAGAGCTTCAGTTCATCCTTTGTCATTTTTTTTTTTTTTTTTTTTTTTTTTTTAATTTTTTTATATTTTTTATTTATTTATTTTTTTAATAAATAGGACAGGGGGAATGAATGAGAGAAAGAGGGGGAGAGAAAGAAAGAAAACCAAAGGGGAGAAGAGACGGTGAGAAGGGGGGGGAAGAGAGAGAAAAAAAAAAAGAAAAAAAAAAAAAAACTCCTGGGTCACCTGTATGGAGAAAAAAACAAACAAACAAAAAAACAAACAAACAGAGGAGACAGCAAACAACAAAGAGCAACATAATAATAGAGAAAACAAAGCACCACCACAATAAACTAGCTAGTCATAGATATCAATAGTTACTAAATAATAAACGATATTGTGCAGCACGCAAGATAGACAGCGCACAGTGTGCTTTGAGGCAGCAGCCAAGAAAGCTTTAGTCCGCGTCTGTGAATACCCATGTGTACACCTGTGTGCATACCTGTGTGGATCAGCATGCTTGCATTCCAAAGGTTTCTCCATGTAATGATCTGCTAGGGAGTGTGGGGGGGCCACAGCCCCGTCCTCCAGGGTGTGAAGCGGGTATGGAGGAGATCAAAACTCCAGACATCCAGAGGCCCCCAGAACACAAGAGACCATGGAAGACCAACAGAGGGGCAGCCGCGCCACTGTTCCAGTAAGAGCTGAGGAGAGTCCCAGATGAGGGCTCGCCCAGCAGCCGCGGAGCAGAAGCCAGGGGGAGTTGCAGTGACGCGCCCGTGAGCTCCGCCGGCCCCCAGCTGTGCCTGAGTGACCGAGCCCCAGGCCGAGAGGCCGGGGGCACCCCACCTCCGAAGTGGCCTGAGCGAGCCCCAGGCTCCAGGCCCCGATAAGCGGCCGCCAAGGAGTGAGCCGGTGTGTACCTGGACGCCCACCCCCAGACACAAAGAACCACCAACACACCGACACCTGAGGGAGTCCGCCACCGGCAGGGGAAGTGGTGGTGGGTGGAGATAGGCCTCCATACCTTGGAGGGCCTGAGGTGTCCCCAGAGAGGTGGCGTCTGATACCCAACCTGACATATAGACACAGACATACAGGCACACACAGACACAAACATCCATTCCCACCCTCATGCTCTCATATGCACTCACTCCACACTCAACCAACGTGGAGACAGACATAAAGAGACGCTGTACACACAATCACACTCCCCAAGCGTACTCTACAAACCGGGTCTAGGTACCCTTGCCCCTGGAGGGGGGAATTGCACCCAGACCCAGGTGGTGTTGCCCTTTTCCCTGCGGTGGGGAGAGGCAGACCACCCCGACTCCGCAGCAGCAGGGAGGCCCCACACATAGCAGATAACCTTAAAAATATTCTGCAATGTTCTGCATATAAAGTTTAAATTTCTTCAGTATTGAACAACAGAAATTAGGCTTTCTTGTCCGAGGTCATTTAAGTGAAAAAAAGAAAAGAAAAAGACAGCAGCCACAGCGCTGTAAACAACGGTAGACTGGTGGGTAATAAGCGAATGAATAATACAGAAAACAGAGATTGGAGACGGGAAACTGTTCTTGTTCTTGCTAGCTCTGTGGTCGGCATGAAGCTGGACACTCTGGTGACAGTGGCAGAGAAAAGGACATTAAAGAAACTGCTGGACATTATGAACAATGCTGGGCATCCTCTGCACACGGCCATTAACAACCAGAAGAGTCTGTTCAGTGACAGGTTGCTTCTCCCCAAGACAAGAACTAACAGACTTAAAAACTCCTTTGTCCCAGACGCCATCAAACTGTTTAACTCCTCTCTGGAGGGGAGAGGGAGGGGAGACAGGAGGACAAAGGAGGGGGGAACAACTAAGCTGTAGTGCCTCTTCACCTCACTGTACAATACCTTTGTGCAATACTTTTGTAAATAGTCAACAGTGCAATAGACCTCAATACTTGAAATGTGCAATTCACTTGTATTTTTATTTTTATTCCTATTTATTCTATTTATCCCCTTCGTATATTTTATTTATATTTGTCTCTGTATTTATATATGTGTGTGTGTGTGTGTGTGTATATATATATATATATATAATATTCTGTAACTCTGTAACTCCTGTCGGTGCTGTGCTTTTTTGGAAACCGAATTTCCCAGAGGAACCCACCCGAGGGATTAATAAAGTTCTATCTTATCTTATCTTATCTTGAAGTACAGAGAGAGAGAGAGAGAGAGCTAGCTGTGCATGAAGTGTGATTTTAATAGTCGTGGAAGCAAAACAGCAAAATTCATGACGACATTGATCAAATGTGAAGCGCAGTTTGCTGCTTCTTTTGCTGCTGGCTCGGTGAATTTTGGTTGGAGAGACAAAACCTGCAGCTCAGAATCAGCGCAAAAAGACGTAAACACAGCGCGGACCGGACGCATCAGGATCGCTAAGCTCCGACAGCGTGTCCGTCTACGGGCCGTCGGGTGAGAAAGCCGAGAAAGACAAAGCTGATTCTGATGCGTCGGGTCTGTGTTTACGTCTTTGTGTGGAGTCCGTGTACCTGCTCTCATCTGCTGTTTGGTTGTTGTTGAAATGGTTTTGTGAGCTTTAATCTGAGAATCTGGTGTTTCTGGCAAAACACAGTTATATTTAAAAGTCGATTGAGGATTTAATGAGTTGATATCGCTTTATTCAAGCTACTCACCTCCCACTTCCACCTGCACTTTCAACTGGACCATGGCCAATCAGAGAGGTCCCGCCCCTTACTATCTCTGATTGGTTTAGTCCACGATAGGGGCATAATGTGTGTCTGTTGCTGACCACAGGGAAGGTTGCAGATTTTTATTTATTTTTTGCTACCTGAACAGTTGGTCGCACAGGTGCAAACAAATACTTTTTTTTAGTCACACCACTAAAAAATTTGGTCGCATTTGCGACCAAATTGGTCGCACTCTAGAGCCCTGATATATGTAGGCATTTTTTTGAAGTAAATTATCGGGTTTGTTGGCAAACAGCACCAGGAAGACAGCAGCTACATTTTCTTCTGAACTGACAGTTAGCAAGTACAGAACAAACAGAAATGCAACGAAAATATTTCTGCAGCTTTTATTAATTTCACTTATTAACCAGAACTGCACAAAACAAACAAAAACTCTCAATTAACAGAAGAGAGAGAAATCTAGTGAGACACACTGACTAGGACACGGCCTCAGAGGACCAAACTAGCAGTCAGCCACTTGTACGGCTGTGCAGATAAATAATTAGTTGCTTTTTTATTCCTGGGACTTCTGATCCTCTCCAAATACACAGGGAAGTACCTGATGCAGCTAGTTTTGGGTACTACCATCACCAAGCATTTAAAAAATCTATTAGAGGATAATAAAGTGTTTTCACCAGCTTGGCCCAGAAGAAAAACATATTTTAGCCTATAAAATAGCAGTCTCTTCCAAACAAGTCCTTTAGCATGCTGATGTTAAAAAATATCATGTAGAGTAAGACAGGCATAGAGAACAGCACTGACTGGGAGAGGCTTTGAACAGATGACATACTCAGATCATTTCAACATATAAGACTTTAACAATGCACAAGCATCTATCAAAAACCTATTTAATCTATCATCTGTGATATTATTATATACAATTATAATGTATTGTTCATCTCCCTTAAATAAACAGGCAGCCTTAAGGTATAAAATATTCATTTGTCTACTGTTTCAGTGGCTGATAGTGCCCCACAGGCCTCACAGTTCCAGCTGGAGGACCCGCCCATTAAAAGGAGGCTGGAGTGCTACAGCAGGAGAGGTCCTCGCGTTTCTCCTCATCACCCAGCAGTAGTCCTGTGGCAGCCGCTGGCTGCAGTGCGCTTGAAAGCTGTGGAAGTGGAGTGGGTAGGGGTGAGCTGCCGTTTCTTTTGATCACCAGTTTTCTCCTGTTTTGAGTGAGTTAAGGAGGTCAGACTCTGTCTTTATTTTTGACTTTGTTTTGGTAAGGTCAGGGGTGCGGGATTTGTGTAGATTTGTTTTGTTTATTGTTTTGGCCTTGGCTCATCCTGAAGTGTTGACACTCCCGTTTGGTTCCTTTATTTCACATTGTAAATAAATCACCTTGTATCTAACGGATTTGTTTCTTGTGGCTGCTTGGGTCTTGGGGGGGAAGCGAGTACCTCACTCATGTTATGGCCTGGCCCTATAGACGGGTCGTAACATGAATTGGGGGCTCGTCCTCTGCCTTTTTCTGTGGTTTTCGTGTTTTTTGGTCTGTTTGGCAGTTTTCTTGGTGTGGGGGTGGTAGGTGTGTGGGATTATGGAGTTTTCTTTGGATGATTTTGTTACTTCGCCTTCATGGGATAAAATAGTGAAGTGCAGGAAAGCGGATTTGCTTATTATTGCTAGTTGTTATGATATTCAAGTGTCCTATGGTGCCCGCAAAGCGGAGGTTAAGGGCGCCTTGTGTGTAGGGCTGGTGGGGCGCGGCATCCTTCCTGCCCCGAAGGCAGCTGTAGAGCAGCCTGGCGGCAGGGGTGTGGAGGTGGCTCCGGAGGCTGAGCCGGAGCCGGATGCCAAAGGTCCTGTTGACGTGCTACCGGCTGAGGTGGAGTCTGTTGCAGCTGAGTTGGAGTCTGTTGCAGCTGAGGTGGACTCTGATGCAGCTGAGGTGGACTCTGATGCTACTGAGGCGGAGTCTGAAGCAGCTGGGTCTTGTACGGCCGGGGAACCCCTGGCGGGGCGGTCTACGGAGGATCTCCATTTGACCCTCCGCATAAGGGAGGTGGAAACCCGTGCTAAAGAGCTTGAGGTACAAGCAATGCACCTCCGTGTCAGAGCTTTGGAGCTGGAGCGAAAGCCCTCCACATCTGCCTCTAGTCATCCTAGTACGTCCACCGCTGTCCCAACAGGTTTTGACATCACTAAGCACGTTAAACTGGTTCCCCCGTTTCGTGAGGCCGAAGTGGACTCCTATTTTAACGCTTTTGAGCTTATAGCGGCCGCGTTAAGTGGCCGAAGGAGTTTTGGCCACTGCTATTGCAATGCAAACTGGTTGGCAAAGCCCAGGAGGTGTGTACCAGTTTATCAATTGAAGATAGCCTGGATTATGACATCATGAAGAAGACTGTGTTGCAGGCATACAGTGGGGCAAAAAAGTATTTAGTCAGCCACCGATTGTGCAAGTTCCCCCACTTAAAATGATGACAGAGGTCAGTAATTTGCACCAGAGGTACACTTCAACTGTGAGAGACAGAATGTGAAAAAAAAAATCCATGAATTCACATGGTAGGATTTGTAAAGAATTTATTCGTAAATTAGGGTGGAAAATAAGTATTTGGTCACCTCAAACATGGAAAATCTCTGGCTCTCACAGACCTGTAACGTCTTCTGTAAGAAGCTTTTCTGTCCCCCACTCGTTACCTGTATGAATGGCACCTGTTTGAACTCATCATCTGTATAAAAGACACCTGTCCACAGCCTCAAACAGTCAGACTCCAAACTCCGCCATGGCCAAGACCAAAGAGCTTTCGAAGGACACCAGGAAAAGTATTGTAGACCTGCACCAGACTGGGAAGAGTGAATCTACAATAGGCAAGCAGCTTGGTGTGAAAAAATCAACTGTGGGAGCAATCATCAGAAAATGGAAGACATACAAGACCACTGATAATC
Source organism: Simochromis diagramma (assembly GCF_900408965.1). Classification (NCBI taxonomy): domain Eukaryota; kingdom Metazoa; phylum Chordata; class Actinopteri; order Cichliformes; family Cichlidae; genus Simochromis; species Simochromis diagramma. The sequence continues at coordinate 667,975 of NW_024386935.1, read as the reverse complement.
TCCCTCGATCTGGGGCTCCACGCAAGATCTCATCCCGTGGGGTCAAAATGATCATGAGAACGGTGAGCAAAGATCCCAGAACCACACGGGGGGACCTGGTGAATGACCTGCAGAGAGCTGGGACCAAAGTAACAAAGGTCACCATCAGTAACACACTACAACGGCAGGGAATCAAATCCCGCAGTGCCAGACGTGTTCCGCTGCTGAAGCCAGTGCATGTCCAGGCCCGTCTGAAGTTTGCCAGAGAGCACATGGATGATACAGCAGAGGATTGGGAGAATGTCATGTGGTCAGATGAAACCAAAGTAGAACTTTTTGGTATAAACTCAACTCGTCGTGTTTGGAGGAAGAAGAATACTGAGTTGCATCCCAAGAACACCATACCTACTGTGAAGCATGGGGGTGGAAACATCATGCTATGGGGCTGTTTTTCTGCCAAGGGGACAGGACGACTGATCCGTGTTAAGGACAGAATGAATGGGGCCATGTATCGTGAGATTTTGAGCCAAAACCTCCTTCCATCAGTGAGAACTGTGAAGATGAAACGAGGCTGGGTCTTCCAACATGACAATGATCCAAAACACACCGCCCGGGCAACAAAGGAGTGGCTCCGTAAGAAGCATTTGAAAGTCCTGGAGTGGCCTAGCCAGTCTCCAGACCTCAACCCCATAGCAAATCTGTGGCGGGAGTTGAAAGTCCGTGTTGCTCGGCGACAGCCCCAAAACATCACTGCTCTCGAGAAGATCTGCATGGAGGAATGGGCCAAAATACCAGCTACTGTGTGTGCAAACCTGGTAAAGACCTATAGTAAACGTTTGACCTCTGTTATTGCCAACAAAGGTTATGTTACAAAGTATTGAGTTGTATTTTTGTTATTGACCAAATACTTATTTTCCACCCTAATTTACGAATAAATTCTTTACAAATCCTACCATGTGAATTCATGGATTTTTTTTTTCACATTCTGTCTCTCACAGTTGAAGTGTAACCTCTGGTGCAAACTACTGACCTCTGTCATCATTTTAAGTGGGGGAACTTGCACAATTGGTGGCTGACTAAATACTTTTTTGCCCCACTGTATGAGCTTGTCCCAGAAGCCTACCGTCAAAAATTTAGGAAATGTGAAAAAACTGCCAATTAGACATTTGTGGAGTTTGCCCGTGAAAAGAGTCGCTTGTTTGAACGATGGTTGCAGGCCAGTAAAGTAAAGGATCTCGGGGGGCTGAAAGAGCTTCTTTAGTTGGAGGAATTCAAAAAATGTTTGCTGGACCAAGTAGTCATTTATCTGAATGAGCAGAAGGTGACGTCACTTGCTAAAGCGGCAGTGATGGCTGATGAGTTTACTCTCACCCACAAAACTATATTTTCAGCCGCTGTCGCACAAAATATCAGGGTGGGACAGGAGAGGACAATAAAATCACCAAAGATAGGACTGAAGGATAGACAGGAGGATGGTGGTAGTCGCGACTGTTTTTATTGTCGCGAACCTGGACATCTGATCGCTGTCTGTCCCGCGCTCCGGAGGAAAGAGCAGCGCAAAGGCTCTAAAAATCCAGCCGGCGTAGGTCTTATCAAAGTTGTCCCTTCGCCTAAATTGCATTCCACCCGTGATTTGCACCATGCGGATGTGGAAATAGAGCCACGTTTTAAACCATTTATCACCAAAGGCTTTGTTTCTGTGACGGGAGAAGAGAGGGATAAAGTGCCTGTTACTATTCTTCGGGACACAGTCATTTATGTTGGACAGTATACTGCCATTGTCAGATAAAACTGCTTGTGATTCAGATGTGTTAGTTTGGGAATTAAGATGAGCGTTCTTCGGGCGCTGCTACACAAGGTGCATTTGCATTCGCCCGTGATAACGGGGCATGTTAAAGTTGCCGTGAGTTCCCAGTTGCCTATTAAAGGGGTTTCATTTATTCTGGGAAATGACTTGGCTGGTGGGACAGTTTTTCCACCGCCTGAAGTGGTGGAAACGCCTGTTCCTTCTGTTACTGATGCTGCCACCCCTATATCAAGTGTGTTTCCTGTTTGTGCTATTACTCGTGCGCAATCGCGCAAATTTGACGATGTTATGGATGTTGCTGACACGTTTATGGCGACGCTAGATGAAAGAAAGTCTCCCAGCCGTGAGAGTGGCAGAATAGGAAGCGGCAATGATGTGACAAAACTGATGCCAGAGCTGGATGAAAAATTGAATAGGGATGCATTGATAACCGCTCAGCAGAATGACTCATCACTAGGGATGGGTATCATTTAGGTTTTATCCGATACCGGTGCTTAAACGGTGCTCAAACCGGTGCTTAAAGAATGGAGAACACAAAATTGGTCCAAAAACCTCTCATGTTCAGCTGTTTTTTTGTAAAAAGATAACAATGTTAGCCTTTTCTGCAGCTATGGGGCATATATGGTATCACTCTTGGCTGGAAGCAGTGCTTAAACAATGGAAAAAACACAAACTTTGTCCAAAAACCTCTCATGTTTAACTGTTTTCCACTTTTTCTTTGGTCATTTTAGCCTTTTTGGCCAGGGTGAAGGGAGTATCTGCCATCAAACAAGAAGACAGTTGCATGTAACTACTATGGTGTTTGCTAGTTCACCTTACATGCATTAGTGGTTAGCCTACTCAACGTAAATTATACACGAACAACATTAAGCTACTCACGCAGAGAAGAACGGCTGCTGCTGCCATCATCATCCGTCATCATTTCTGCTACACTGGCAGGGCTAGGGGTTTTTGGGGGATGTTGCTAACTCCGCATCCGATAACAGGCAACCCACCCGCAGCAGATGCACTCAGTGTGAGGTCTTGCAGCAAGCTATCAAATACGGCGCATTTTTCGGCTTTTAAAAAAAACGCTATGCGTCGCCAGGTGTTTCATCGGATTTGAGGTGTTACTTCCTTTGACAGTATCACAGTATCAGCTTAAAGCACTTGTTGCAGGCTGCTGAGATTGCATATTTTGCTGTGAAGTACAGCCAGACTTTTGACCACTTCGCCTTGGGCATTTTTTAATCTGTAGCTCTGCTCTAAAAGAATGTACGTACCTGGACCCGCCTACTATCCTCGGAAACGTAAAATGATTGGCTAGAATCTAAAGTGTATGACATCTCAGGAAAAAAAAGCACCGAAATAAAGCACCGAAATGTGCGCTGCTTCTCGGTCTGGTTACTACCGTCTATGTCAGAACCGGTGCCATCATGGTACCCATCCCTACTCATCACTGGCTCCCTGTTTTCTATCCGCAGCCAAGAGTGCAGAAAGTGAATCCCCCACTTCTTATTTTGTGCAAGATGGAGTTCTTATGAGGAGGTGGTCCCCTGACCGGAGTGGTTTGCCTGGTGCTACGCAGGTGGTGGTGCCGAAGCCACATCGAGGGCAGGTGCTTAGCTAAGCGCATGATGCCAGCATGGCTGGACATCTTGGGGTGAACAAAACTTATCATCGGGTGTTGCGCAACTTCTTTTGGCCGGGGCTGAAAGCTGATGTGGTGGCATATTGCCGTACCTGTACCACATGTCAGATGGCGGGGAAACCTAACAGACCCATCCCACCTGCTCCGTTACATCCTATTCCAGTAATAGGTGAGCCGTTTGAAAAAGTAATATTGGATTGTGTGGGTCCCCTGCCAAAAACTAAATCCGGACACCAATACATACTTACAATAATGTGTTCAGCAACAAGGTTCCCAGAGGCAATTCCACTACGCACGCTGAAAGCAAAACCGGTGATAAAAGCACTACTTAAGTTTTTCTCTACTTTCGTGCTTCCAAAGGTTATTCAAACAGACCAAGGAACAAATTTTACTTCAAAAGTGTTTGCACAGGTTGTGGAGGAGTTGCACATAAAACATGTAAAATCCAGTCCATACCACCCGGAAAGTCAAGGTGCTCTGGAGAGATTCCATCAAACCCTCAAAGCTATGCTGCGCAAGTTCTGCGCAGAGTCGGATAGAGAATGGGATGAGGGTCTGCCGTTATTGTTGTTTGCCGTCAGGGAGACCACTCAGGAATCCTTGGGATTCAGTCCGATGTATCTGGTGTTTGGACACGTGGTCCGCGGTCCCCTCCGGCTTCTGAAGGAGAAGTGGTTGTCAGAAACTTCTGAAACCCAGCATAATGTCCTGGATTATGTTAGCGGACTTCGGGAAAAACTCCACCTTGCATGTCAGTTAGCTCGAGAAAATCTGTCACATACGCAGGCTAAAATGAAAGCTCATTATGATAAAAAGGCTGTTTGCAGAAGTTTCCAGCCGGGTGAGAAAGTGTTGGTGTTGCTGCCTGTGGTAAGGCCCAGTTCGCTGGCCCATATGTGGTGGAACAGAAACTCAGTGACCACAATTATGTGATCCAGACCCCAGACCGCCGGAGAAAGTCTAGGGTTTGTCATATTAATATGTTAAAATCGTATCACTCGAGGAGCCCTTCGGGTGCGCCGTCTCCAGTGTGCGCCGCTAGTGTTGTTTCTCCTTATGAACCCTCTGATGACGGGCTACTCCAGAAAAGTGAAGCGCTGGGTAGCGGCCGGTTGAAAAATTCGGAGATCTTAAACGATATAGACACATATTTAGTCCACCTGTCTGAGCCCGCTCGAGCTGACATCACTGATCTGATAGAGAACAATTTATCACTTTTTTCTGACCATCCTCGTCAAACTGCGGTCCTGTGCCACGACATTGATGTGGAAGGACATAAACCGATTAAGCAGCATGCCTATCGAGTGAACCCAGTGAAAAGAGCGATAATGCAGAAGGAAGTTGACTATCTCTTAGAACACGGTTTAGCCTTTCCGAGCGCCAGCGCATGGAGTTCGCCGCGTGTGCTGGTACCAAAACCTGACAACACTCCTCGGTTTTGTAATGATTACAGGAAAGTTAACGCTGTTACCAAACCTGATTCATTTCCTCTTCCTAGAATGGAGGATTGTATTGATAGAGTGGGATCGGCATCTTTTGTAACCAAACTTGATCTGTTAAAAGGTTACTGGCAAGTACCTTTAACTCCCAGAGCATCTGAAATATCTGCTTTTGTCACGCCAGATCATTTTCTCCAGTACACGGTTATGCCGTTTGGGTTGCGTAATGCACCCGCTACTTTCCAGCACCTTATGGCCAAAGTACTGGCGGGCGTGAATAACTGCGATGCCTACTTGGATGATGTTGTCATTTACTCATCCACCTGGTCTGACCACTTACAAACACTCTCTCTCGTTTTCAGCCGTTTTCAGAAAGCCTCGCTTACACTAAACCTAGCCAAATGTGAATTTGGCAGAGCTACCATCACGTATCTGGGAAAACAGGTGGGTCAGGGACAGATACTGCCGGTGACTGCGAAAATACAGGCGATCGTTGAGTTTCCAGTCCCACAAACGAGAAGGGCGCTGCGCCGATTTCTAGGAATGTGTGGTTATTACAGAGGTTTTTGTAAAAACTTTGCCACTGTTGTCGTTCCTCTCACCGATTTGATCAGTCCGGTGAAGCCTTTTGTGTGGACGCCTGTTTGGCAGACTGCTTTCGAGTCTGCGAAAGCATTACTGTGCAGTTCCCCTGTTCTTACGGCACCAAATTTCATGTCCCCTTTCAAGCTCGAGGTTGACGCTAGTGCGGCTGGTGCAGGAGCTGTCCTTATGCAGGAAGACCATCGCGGGGTGGATCGCCCAATTTGTTATTTTTCAAAAAAAATTCAACAAACATCAGATGAACTACAGCACTATTGAAAAGGAAGCCCTTGCCTTGTTGTTAGCCCTGCAGCATTTCGAGGTGTATATCGGATCCAGCTCTATCCCTGTTCAAGTGTTCACTGACCACAATCCATTGGTGTTTCTCTCCCAGATGCAAAACTCAAATCAGAGACTTATGCGTTGGTCCCTTCTTTTGCAAGATTTCAACCTGCAAATCGAACATAAGAAAGGGACGGAAAATGTCATCGCTGACGCCCTGTCGAGAGCAATTTCATAGTTTGGGAATTAAACAATAGGAGGGTTGTTTAATTCTTATGGAAGGGGGTGTTGTGTCGTAACACACTTGATATCTGGAACATATCGGTTCCAATAAGATATTATATATGGGAGAGAGACGATATCTTCTTGGAATCCATCCATCCATCCATCTTCATCCGCTTATCCGAGGTCGGGTCGCGGGGGTAGCAGCCTAAGCAAAGAGGTCCAGACCTCCCTCTCCCCAGCCACCTCCTCCAGCTTGTCCGGGGGAATACCAAGGCGTTCCCAGGCCAGCCGAGAGATATAATCTCTCCAGCGTGTCCTGGGTCTGCCCCGGGGCCTCCTCCCGGTGGGACATGCCTGGAACACCTCACCCAGGAGGCGCCCAGGGGGCATCCTTGCCAGATGCCCGAACCACCTCAGCTGGCTCCTTTCGATGTGGAGCATTCTTGGAATAAACTACGTATTCTCTTATTGCTGTTACCAAGTTCCTGTTAAAAGCAGATTTTTCCTATTGGTGACTCAGCTGGATCAGGGAGAGTGACTGAGGTAGATATTGAGCTGTCAGTATTTTTATATAACATTAAAGTCGCTGAGGGTATGGCACCAAGCACCATTGAGAATTCCTGAACACTGATTGGAAAATTATATAGTGCAATAAAGTCGTTGTAAGTAAGAAGTTGTCCCTCTTTATTAACCAGCTGAGCCACCAATAGGATAAGTTTTAGCCGCATTCTTCCCGTTAGCTCGAAGCTAACGGGAGGTCGAGACCTACTACAGCCGGGAAGAACACCGCTTTCCCGGCACATCGTGCCTCGACCTCCCGGGCGGCTTCGAGCCAGCGTCTGACGAATGCGGCTAAAAGTTTTGCGAGATCCCGAGTTAGTTTTGCGAGATCTCGCAAAACTTTTGCGAGATCCCAAGATAGTTTTGCGAGATCTCGCAAAAGTCCGTCTTAATTTTTTTTTCTCCCATGTCCCCTGCGGGGCTCCGTATCAATGTGAGTTTGAAGCCATTATAATCTTTAAGTTGTTTAACGATAAACAGATTTTGAATGAAAGCGAGGGAACTTCGGTAGCACAAAAAAGTCTATATTCTTTGTGTCCATATGGATCAGTCATATTGCCATTATTTCCCCCTAAGGTTGCCAAAAGCACCAAGTTAATACTTGAAAAAACTGCAGCAATACACCAAAATATAATCAATATTCTGTTTACTTGGTGACAACGCTGCTTTTAGCCTTCAATCAGAAAGCTTGAGTTGGCTAGTTAAGCATCGGGCTAACGTTTAAAGCTTTCACTTTGGGGAAGTAACTGGCATTACTGCTACTGCTGTGTAATCTTGGTTAAATTCACAGCATATTCCATAAATTACCCTGCAATAACTAACTGTTAGAATAGCGGCACCGTATTGCATCACACTGAGTGCATTTCAATCATTTATCCCGGGAGTTTGCTAGCTAGCAAAATAATAAAAACGATTTTAAAAATTAGCATGTGTAACGTACACACTCGAGAAAATCATTTACTAGGACTTACGCAAACCTCCATGAGTGGGAGCGGGTGCAAAGGCGTTTTTGGTAGGGCCGGCTGTTTAACAAGTTGGCAGTCCAGGCAGGACGCGCACCAGTGGCGCACATCCGCTCGGATGCCCGGCCAATAAAATCGGGCCGTTATTCACTCCAGAGTTTTTTCATATCCCATATGCCCTACCATGGGGTTATAATGAGGGCCGCCGGGAAATGATTTTCCAGGCGGCCCTGCGGCACCAACAACTGGGCGTGTGTCCCCTCCATGCGAGTGTCACGACTCACTCGATATAACTTATCTTTTAATAAAATGAAGTGCGGGTACGTCCGCACGGCTTCAGGGCGCACCACGTGACCATCAATCTCAATCACCTGGTCAAAGGCTGAGAGCAGCAGCTCCAACCAACCGCTCCAGAACCTGGGTCTGCTGGTCCGCCTGCTCCTGCAGCTTTGCCAGGTGATCGCGCTGGGCAGCTGCCTGGTCTTGGCTCATCTTCACCATCTCGGCAGCACAGCATGTGGGTCAGACATCCCCACACAGACAGGGTTTCAGCACCACTTGTGAGATGCACTTCACACACGTACACACACACACAGTTCTTTATTGCCAGATGCCACGTTTATTTTGAGTTTTCATTTGTTGTGACAGTCCGTAATCTGGACAGCTCCGGTCTCAGCTGATCCCAGCCTCCCCTCTGCTCCTCTCCTGTCTCACTAAAAAGGGGAAGGAAACTGTCATCAATGCCATCAGCTGTTCTATGTGAGTGAAGTTGGCCCCCCCACCTTCTTCAAATCCAACAAAAGTGGTATCAAACGTTTGTGCTACGTTTGTGCTGCAAAATTTTTTGTTTGTGCTGCTATCATTTTAAAGATATTAACAAAGATTTCTAGAGGTCATCAGAGGTCAACCAGCCCCCCCATATTAATGGAATCAAACAAAATTGGTGTCAATCAGTTGTGCTATGTTTGTGCTGGTTTGTGCTGCTAAAATTTTCATTTGTGCTACTATCATTTTAAAGATATTAATAAAAATTTCTAGAGGTCATCAGAGGTCAACCAGCCCCCCCACATTACCCAAATCAAACAAAATGGGTGTCAATCAACTGTGCTACGTTTGTGCTGCTAAAATTGTCGTTTGTGCTGCCTCTGTTTTAAAGATATTAATGAAAAGGTAAAGGTCAAAAGGTAAACCAGCCCCCCCACATTACCCAAATCAAACAAAATTGATGTCAAACGTTTGTGCTGGTTTGTGCTGCAAAAATGTTTGTTTGTGCTGCTAACATTTTAAAAATGTTAATAAAATAACGTCTTGATGCGTGCTTAATCATCCAGGTAAGTAAATCCCAAAAGGTTGATTCTGTTCATCTGGACATTTTCAGTTGGAGAAACGTTTCGTCACTCATCCAAGTGACTTCTTCAGTCTCAGCTGACTGCAGGTTTTCCCAACCTTATAAACAGTACATTTGCATAGTGAAGGAAACTAGCACCACTGAATGAACAATGTGCTGGGGGGTTAGTTCCATGATTGTTAGTATGCAAATTCCTATGACCATTGATCAATGACAACTAATCAAAGCCTACTGATTAATGGCCATGAGTACCATTCACAGAAAGTGGGGAATGGCTACAATCACAGCATTGTAAGATGGCAAAAGATGTACCCTTGGGCCCCCCTTCTCGATTCAGAGATGGTCAGCATCCTGACAGCCCGATGGACGAAGCTGTCTCTCAGTCTGCTGGTTCTGGCCCGGAGGCTCTTCAGTATCCTTCCTGATGGCAGCAAACTGAAGACGCTGCTGAAGGGATGAGTGGAGTCACCTGTAATGGAGAGGACCTTCCAGATGAGGCAGGTGCAGTAGATCTCCTGGGGAGGGGGGCAAGAGAGGTCCCCACAATGCTCTCGGCTGCTCTCACTACCCGTTGTCATTTTGTCCTGCAGAACCCAGTGCAGGAGTCATACCACACAGTGATGCAGCTGGTGAGGATACTCTCAACTGTGCCTCTGTAAAAGGTGCTCATAATGGGGGTTGAATCTCTTGTGCTTCTCAGTTTGCAGAGGAAGTAGAGTCGCTGTTGGTCTTCTCCACATTCAGGGACAGGTTGTTGTTGCTGTACCACTCTGGCAGATGGTTAACTTCACCCCTGTAGTAGATCTCGTCGTGGGTCAGCAGAGTGAAGAGAAGGGGGCTCAACACACATCCTTGAGGAGCCCCCGTATTCAGTGTTCTTGGGCTGGAGGTGTTGCTGTCGACCCGTACTGTCTGCTGTCTTCCTGTCAAGAAATCTAGCAGCCCGTTATACAGCAAGGTGCTGATCCCCAGCAGATCCAGTTTGTGAATGAGTTGCTGGGGAATGATGGTGTTGAATGCTGAACTGAAGTCTATGAACAGCACTCTGACATATGAGTCTCTAGTGTTCAGATGTGTGAGGGCTGAGTGAGGGGCAGCTGAAATTCCATCATCGGTTGAGCGTTTTGACCGGTATGCGAACTGAAATGGATCCAGGTTGGGGGAAAGCGATAATTTGATTTGATGCATGACTAACCGTTCAAAGCTCTTCATAATGATGGAGGTGAGTTTGACAGGACGGTGGTCCTTAAAGCAGGAGATAGATGACTTCTTGGGTACAGTAATGATGGTGGAGGCTTTGAGGCATGTGGGAACGACGGCCTGACCCTAGTGATGTGTTAAAGATGTCTGTGAAGACATTTGTGAGTTCCACAGCATAGTCCGTCAGTGCTCGTCCAAGGATGTTATCAGCACCTGGAGCTTTGCGTGTACTGATTTTGGCAAGGGATCTCCACACACTGTCTGGCGATTGTGTCACCACGGTCTGTAGAGTGGGCTTGTAGTCTGTGATGGTTTGTATTCCTTGCCACTGCCTCCAAGTATTTCTGCTGTCGCTGATGCCACGTGACAGGTTTGCCCTTGCTGTTCTTAGACTCACCTAATTCCCGGCTCTGAAGGCTTGCATTTTTCAACCTTAGGAGCATTTAAACCTGACCTGTGAGCCATGGTTTCTGATTGGCCCGGACAGTGATAGTCCTGGTCTCTGTGACATCATCGATGCATTTTGGGATGTAGGCAGTGACAGTTTCTGTATATTCCTGAAAGTCTGTGGTGTTGTCGTGTGTGGCAGCCTGTGGTGGAAAAGCAGTGCCTCTGAGGACCCTTCTGGCCACACCTGTACCTGCTTACGAACTGGTTTGGTGACTTTGACCAGGGGCCTGTGGGAACCCATGGCACACCTAGATTTCTGCCTGTACTGACCCTTATGCAAAATAGGTGGAATTAAGACACAGTTCCAAAAGCAAACACAACTGATCAGTGCTGAGAGTGGTCCTGTTGCTGAGGTTGGGGTGATCCTGTAATCTCTTATGAACGACCTCCAACGCTTCTATGACTGGGATGCAAGTGAAGACAGATGTAACATCTCTCTCACTGTACATGTATTGTTTACAAAATTAGGGAAACATAACCTGCACAAACAAAATAATTTGCAGGACAAATGTTTGACATCAATTTTGTTCGATTTGAAGAAGGTAGGGGGGCAACTTCACTCAAGTGTGTTTATAAGGTTGGGGAAACCTGCAGTCAGCTGAGACTGAAGAAGTCACTTGGATGAGTGACGAAACATTTCTCCAACTGAAAATGTCCAGATGAACAGAATCAACCTTTTGGGATTTACTTACCTGGATGATTAAGCACGCATCAAGACGTTATTTTATTAAAAATTTTAAAATGTTAGCAGCACAAACAAACATTTTTGCAGCACAAACCAGCACAAACGTTTGACATGAATTTTGTTTGATTCCATTAATATGGGGGGGCTGGTTGACCTCTGATGACCTCTAGAAATCTTTATTAATATCTTTAAAATGATAGTAGCACAAACGAAAATTTTAGCAGCACAAACCAGCACAAACGTAGCACAAACGTTTGATACCACGTTTGTTGGATTTGAAGAAGGTGGGGGGGCCAACTTCACTCATGCCCCGGACCACACCTCCTCCACACACACAGATAATAAACATCATCTTGCAAGCTCGCTCCTTTTGTGAGCCACAACTGTTTTTCTGCAGTAGGTGAGTGGGCCTGCATGTCTGCCAATACAGCTCATGTAATAGGCAATGTCTGCTGCTGTTGCACTGCTAAAATGTGAACACCATGTGCTCCTAAAGCTGCCTCTTTTGCGATCTTATCTGCAAAAGCATTCCCTAACTCTTGAGCCACGGGGCAATCGTGGCTCAAGAGATCGCCCCGTAATGGGAGTTAGCCTTGTAATCGGAAGGTTGCCGGTTAGAGCCCTGGCTTGGACAGTCTCGGTCGTTGTGTCCTTGGGCAAGACACTTCACCCATTGCCTACTGGTGGTGGTCAGAGGGCCTGGTGGCGCCAGTGTCTGGCAGCCTCGCCTCTGTCAGTGCGCCCCAGGGTGGCTGTGGCTACAATGTAGCTGCCATCACCAGTGTGTGAATGTGTGTGTGAATGGGTGGATGACTGGATGTGTAAAGCGCTTTGGGGTCCTTCGGGACTACTAAAGCACTATACAAATACAGGCCATTTACCATAATGCAACTGGATCTTTCCCTCTGGTATGTGCAGCACATTTACAAACGGCAATTCTACTGGGCAATAATATGGCCTCCAGCAGATTTTGCAGGAGTTTGGCGTGTTCTACAGGTTTCCCTGTCGAGGTTGTCATACCTCGTCTTGCCCACTGCACTGCAAAGAAATGTAATGTAGCAAATGCATATTGACTCAGTGTATATTGTCACATTTTGTTTCTTTACACACTTCCATTGAAGCTACTATCTCTGCTGCTTGAGCAGACATGGAACATGCTAGTTGTCCTGCACAAATAACTTTCTCACTATCTACTACAGCAAAACCTGTCTTAGCCTGTCCCTCTGCTGTTTTAAAACTCGAACCATCAACAAACCAAACCTTTCCCTCACCAAGTGGCACATCCGTTAAGTCATCCCTCGGCTTACACTCCTTCTCCACGTGCTCTCTACACACATGAGGAGTGCCCTCTTCCTCCATTGGCAACAGGGTTGACGGATTCATCGTTGTGCACCGCTTTATGGTTATGTGTGGTTGTGAGAGTAATAGTGACATTAAAGACAAGTGTCTTGCAGGTGACAGAAATGTCATTTTAGTCTGCAGTAGTAAAACATCCACCTCGTGTGGAAGTAACAGTGTCAAAGGGTGAAATAAAACTATTTCCCCGGAACATTGAACAGCCTGAGCTGCTGCACACACTGATCTCACACACAGAGGCAAAGCACAAGCAACTGGATCTAATCTTTTAGAATAGTAAGCTACTGGCTTCATTTTTCCCCCGCTGTCTTGTGCTAACATTGAAGTCATAAAACGTCCTTTGCAGTCAACTGTCTGGACAAACGGCTTATAATCAGGCAATCCTAACACAGTCACGCTTGTCAACAGTTGTTTCAACGTGCAGAATGCCTGCTCTCCCTCCGGAGTCCAGCTTAGACTATCTGACATAGCTAAGGACTCACTGTACATCATGTCCAACAGTGGTTGACTTACTTCAGTAAAGTTCGGCACCCATGAACGACAATAATTAGTCAGTCCTAGAAATTGCATCATATGTTTCTTTGTCACTGGCCTAGGAGCTGCTAAAATAGCTGCTTTCCTTTCCGGGTATATGCTTTTTCCTGCTGAACTAAGCTGGTGACCTAGGAATTTCACCTCTTCCTGTACCCACTGTAACTTTGAAAGTGATGCTTTATTCCCTGTTTTTGCCAAATGTGTCAACAGTGCTATAGACGTAGTTTTACAATTTTGTTCTGAGTCAGACGCTATCAAAATATCATCCACATAAACTAGGATCTGTGAATGGGATGGTATCATGAAATCAGACAGACAATTAGTTATTGCTTGCATGAAAAGGGTCGGACTGTCACAAAAACCTTGCGGTAATCTAGTGTAGGTATATTTTTTACCTTGGTATGTAAATCCAAACCAACCTTGCGAGCTCTTATGTACTGGTATGGAAAAGAAAGCATTACTCAGATCTACCACTGTGAAATAGCTCATGCCTGGTCTTATCTGATTTAACAAGATATGAGGGTCTGGGACACATGGTGCAATACTTTCTACAGCTTGATTTACAGCCCTCAAGTCTTGAACCATGCGCCACGATTGAGAATCTGTTTTTTTTACTGGAAAAATGGGCGTATTACATGCTACCAGTATCCCTGCTTTAATAATGCTTTCTATTACAGGCTTAATCCCTACTTCTGCATCTGGTTTGAGTGGATACTGTTTCACTCTAGGTCTATATGAGGTTTTAGGCTTTATTACTACTGGGTTTGCTGTTATCATTAGCCCTACATCAGTCTTTCATTTTGACCACAAAATGTCTGGGATCTGTTTAAAATGTCGGATGAGTGAACGCGCGTGCATGAGAGTGCATGCGCGCGTGCTCGTACGTACAAAAAGATGCCAGTTTTTAAGCTCGGGAATGGAGGTGTGGGGGGCGTACCCCCCACCCCCCTCCCCTGACCCCCCAGACGTCTGTTGAATGTTGTAAGAAGAAGGGGAGAGAAAATGGCCTTGTCCCAACTTTTGGGGGATTTGTTGACACCAGGGTCTTAATAGTTTTGCAATTTTCATTAGTTTTTATTTTTATTTAGTTTTGACTTCAGATTTTAAATTTTATATCAGTTTTAGTTCGTTTTTACCAATTGTTTGCTAGTTTAGTTTAGTTTTTATTTTTTTGAAAATCCTTAGTTTCACTTTAGTTTTGATTAGTTTCAGTTATAGTTTTAGTTGTGTTTGCAATAATTAAGTGTAACAAAATCCCAGTTTCATCATATCAGTCATTCTCTTCTGCTTATCCTTGGGTATGTTGCTATTCCAGCTACCATACCCTGCACCCTGGACAGGTCGCCTGTCTGTCGCAGGGCTAACACGCAGAGACAGACAACTCACATTCCCACCTATGGGTTCTTTAAATAAATAAATAAATAAAGGCAGATGAACAACCATTGATACCAGGCAACTATAAAATGTATATCTTGGCCCCAATGAGACTATTAACTCTTGCAGCACCGGGTGTTCGTAATTTTGGTTCAAGTGAATTGATAAACTTTTTGAAGGCAATTGACTCACACAGTTATGTAGATGTCCCCGTCCTGTTGTCTCGGGATGCATCACGCTGCCTTGCCTGGGGTTAGCGTCTGTTTCTGGGGATGAGGGTTGAGTGTGCTCCCTTACCTTCTCAAGGTAAGCCTTCTTGTGTGAGCTTTTCAAGTGCACTTTAAGGTTTGTGGGATTTTTTTCCCTTTAGAAATGTCCCTCATAATTTGTCTCTTTCCACTACAAGACACTTGCTTCATCCAAAACACAGTCATATTCAAAGTAATCCCAAATTGGACTCTGGCGCTTTCTCCCGACTTTTCCTGACATGATTCTGCGCGTGGGCGGAGCAGCAACACAGACGACTCGACTAACGTGCTGCCACCTGCTGGCATAATGAGACACAGCAAGAAAAAATCTGGAAACTAAACTTCATTTTCACCCTTGACTATTGTATTGACACTCACACATCAATGAAAACTAAACACATTTTTGCTATAAATTCAGTTAATTTTAGTTAGTTTTGTGAGCACACATTACAGTTATAAGTTAGTTTTCCTTTTTTTGTTTTTTTTATTTCCGTTAACAAAAATGGTTTTTCACTTCTAGTTTTCAGTATTTCGTTAGTTTTCGTTAACGATAATAACCTTGGTTGACACCATGACATTTTGGATCACCATATATTTCCCTTAAAATGATAAATTTTCTCAGTTTCAACTTTTGTTCCGTGATTTATGTTCTATTCTGAATAAAATATTGACATTTGCCATCTCCACATCGTTGCATTCAGTTTTTATTCACAATTTGTTTAGTGTCCCAACTTTTTTGGACCATATATTTCCCTTAAAATGATAAATTTTCTCAGTTTCAACTTTTGTTCCGTGATTTATGTTCTATTCTGAATAAAATATTGACATTTGCCATCTCCACATCGTTGCATTCAGTTTTTATTCACAATTTGTTTAGTGTCCCAACTTTTTTGGAATCTGTTTTGTATAATTTTTCTATAATTTTAATCTCAGCCAAACCAATTTACTGAGGTACAAATAAAACACTGTAAAAAGCCAAACAATAACATTTTTAAATGATCCGAGTGACTTATATATCATGTTTAACCTGAGTAGCGAAAGAACACGGGGGTTTGAAAATGATGTGGCGGGAGTCTGGTGTCCTTGCCGGCTCTAGTGAGCCTTGAACCCCGGCTAGCTATCGAGCTGGTGGGTAACAGACGTCTAAGAAAACGTCGGAGCGCTTTTGCAAATATGCGATGTCTGGATAAACCAAGCAGATATTTGAAGTTTACTCAGCTACATTCTCGCTTGAAAATACATTAAAAGTTTATTTTGTGACCCAGAAAGAATAATAAGTGTAATATTAAAACTTCTTTTTTTTTTTTTTTTTTCTGTGTCCCGTTTGGATCTATAGCCATCAGAATTGTTGTCTTAAGGCCAAGAAAGATGCCAAGCGGATTTATTTTACCAATATAATAATATTAAATAATATTAAAACTAAGACGCTGCCGCCATTATTAAAAACTGGAATTGGCTGGGCCGTGCTATGAATTCTGGGATACGTTGGGCCACGAAGTATATACCCGTGCCATTCTTCAAATCCGGGGAAATAAAGGACGCACTTTTTGACCACGTTTGGGGGAGTCTTCGAATTTGGACAGGCTTTGAGAGAGAGAAAAAACTTTATATACAGTAAGTATGTAGATAAATACAAAAAGGACATTATGTGCAATAAGTGAGTGAATTATATACATTAAGTTAAATACAATATAACAATACCAAGTAAAATTCAGGGCGGTATTGACGATTCTGATCCGATAGCGATACTTTGTACGAAAACATTTTATTTATTGTATGTTCAAATTATAGCTTCGTAATGATTACAGGACATCAGATTACTTGTTCTTATCGCTTAATAATGCAGAGTTCATCATATAGAAATAAAAAAACTGAAGTTGTGCGCTATTTGAACACCTTGCCTGCAGCACTAAAGGTCAGAGACGTCTGTCTCACCCTAGCAGCACCTGTCCCTCTCTTCCTCTTCAGTTCGCCTCAACATACACTCGTCATATTCTGTGATATGATTTACTCTGAGGTGTTTGAGATTAGTGGTGTTGCCACAACACCTCACTTTCTTGCCACATGTATCGCAAACCACGTCTCGACTGTTTGTGGAGGTAAAATACGTCCACACATGACTGCATTTACGCTCAGCCATTGTTGTGAGTGCACACACCAAGGGGCTGCAACACATTTATTTCGCACATTACTATGAAAGGCGGAAGAGGAAGTACTTTCCAATGTAGACAATCCGAATGATATAGTTTCTTTTCACTGTGTTCCTGTTAATAATAAACTACAAATTTACCCTGAATTACTAAAATTCTCATGGTCCTGGGTTGTTGACCCAGCGTTTTGTGTTTCATTTTGGTTTCATCTTGTGTTTGGTGTTTATTCTGAATTTGTATTAGTTCTTTGGGTTTGGTTGTCGTGTTTATTATCCCTACCTGTGTCTTCCCTCTGTGCTCCATTCGGGTCCTTGCGTTTGGTGTTGTAAAAGAGTCGGTGTGTTTCTGGTTTTACTTTGTAGGTCTGCTTCTCGTTATGTCCATTAGTGTCAGCTGTGTCCACCCCTGTGTGTCATCTCCTCATTACCTGGTGTGTATTTATAGTGTGGGTTGGCTTCTACTCGTCGTCGGATCCTCCGTGTACATCCTCTGTGAACCTTCTGTGAACCTTCTGTGAACCTTCTGTGAACCTTCTGTGAACCTTCTGTGAACCTTCTGTGAACCTTCTGTGAACCTTCTGTGAACCTTCTGTGAACCTTCTGTGAACCCTGCATTATTCCGTGTTCACCGTGTCTCTCTGTGCCTCGCCCCGTGTCCTCCTTTTGTGTTAGTTTTCCCAAATTAGGTTTATGTTCTGTTCTGCCCACATCTTTGTTTTGTTCACTGTAAATAAATCCCACTTGCACCTCCACCACTGTCCGCCATTGGATCCTCCTTTCTCACCTTCACACGACTACTGCCCCAGTTGTGATAAAAATATCGACAACCACTGACCAATGGCTGCAATAACAGCATTGTAAGATGGCAATGCTGTGATTGCAGCCATTCCCCAACTCTCTGTGAATGGTACTCATGGCCATTGATCAGTGGTCTTTGATCAGTGTGTTTTGGTCAATTGTTGTTGATCAATGGTCATGAGAATTTGCATAATTACGATTAAGGAACTGACCTCCCAGCCCATTGTTCCTTCAGTGGGCTGGTTTCAGTCATTATGCAAATGTGCTGTTTATAAGATTGGGGAAACCTGCAGTCAGCTGAGACTGAAGAAGTCACTTGGATGAGTGACGAAACGTTTCTCCCACAAAACGCTACGTCCAGATGAACAGAATCAACTTTTGGAGATTTACTTTCCTGGATGATTGAGAATGCATCAAGATGTTTTAACCTACTTTGGCAAGGACGGCCTAAAGCTTGTACGTCAGTATGCGCAAACAGCATGTAAGATGGCGGACTACAGGAACCACCTGAGATTCAGCCTCAGATGCCAACAAAACGGGATTACTCCTAAAAGTCTGCAAATGAGCTCTTCCGTTAAAGGCATCAGTTGCTTAATGAACAGGTGAGGCAAACGAATTTTACCATCGACATGCTAAAATCTCAAGTTGTAGAGGCCGTACAATCAATACAATAGAGATAGCATTTAACAAGAAATGAAATGTGCAAACATATATACGGGGAGTGTAGAATTATTAGGCAAGTTGTATTTTTGAGGAATAATTTTATTATTGAACAACAACCATGTTCTCAATGAACCCATCAAAGCTGAATGTTTTTGGAAGTAGTTTTTTTAGTTTGTTTTTAGTTTTAGCTATTTTAGGGGGATATCTGTGTGTGCAGGTGACTATTACTGTGCAGAATTATTAGGCAACTTAACAAAAAACAAATATATACCCATTTCAATTATTTATTTTTACCAGTGAAACCAATATAACATCTCCACATTCACAAATATACATTTCTGACATTCAAAAACAAAACAAAAACAAATCAGTGACCAATATAGCCACCTTTCTTTGCAAGGACACTCAAAAGCCTGCCATCCATGGATTCTGTCAGTGTTTTGATCTGTTCACCATCAACATTGCGTGCAGCAGCAACCACAGCCTCCCAGACACTGTTCAGAGAGGTGTACTGTTTTCCCTCCTTGTAAATCTCACATTTGATGATGGACCACAGGTTCTCAATGGGGTTCAGATCAGGTGAACAAGGAGGCCATGTCATTAGTTTTTCTTCTTTTATACCCTTTCTTGCCAGCCACGCTGTGGAGTACTTGGACGCGTGTGATGGAGCATTGTCCTGCATGAAAATCATGTTTTTCTTGAAGGATGCAGACTTCTTCCTGTACCACTGCTTGAAGAAGGTGTCTTCCAGAAACTGGCAGTAGGACTGGGAGTTGAGCTTGACTCCATCCTCAACCCGAAAAGGCCCCACAAGCTCATCTTTGATGATACCAGCCCAAACCAGTACTCCACCTCCACCTTGCTGGCGTCTGAGTCGGACTGGAGCTCTCTGCCCTTTACCAATCCAGCCACGGGCCCATCCATCTGGCCCATCAAGACTCACTCTCATTTCATCAGTCCATAAAACCTTAGAAAAACCAGTCTTGAGATATTTCTTGGCCCAGTCTTGACGTTTCAGCTTGTGTGTCTTGTTCAGTGGTGGTCGTCTTTCAGCCTTTCTTACCTTGGCCATGTCTCTGAGTATTGCACACCTTGTGCTTTTGGGCACTCCAGTGATGTTGCAGCTCTGAAATATGGCCAAACTGGTGGCAAGTGGCATCTTGGCAGCTGCACGCTTGACTTTTCTCAGTTCATGGGCAGTTATTTTGCGCCTTGGTTTTTCCACACGCTTCTTGCGACCCTGTTGACTATTTTGAATGAAACGCTTGATTGTTCGATGATCACGCTTCAGAAGCTTTGCAATTTTGAGACTGCTGCATCCCTCTGCAAGATATCTCACTATTTTGGACTTTTCTGAGCCTGTCAAGTCCTTCTTTTGACCCATTTTGCCAAAGGAAAGGACGTTGCCTAATAATTATGCACACCTGATATAGGGTGTTGATGTCATTAGACCACACCCCTTCTCATTACAGAGATGCACATCACCTAATATGCTTAATTGGTAGTAGGCTTTCGAGCCTATACAGCTTGGAGTAAGACAACATGCATGAAGAGGATGATGTGGACAAAATACTCATTTGCCTAATAATTCTGCACTCCCTGTATATATATATATTAGTGCCCGTGTGAGGGGCTGCACGGCGCTAACATGTTGACGCTGTAGGAATGTTTAGCTGATTTAGAGTTTAGAAATGTGTTAACATAGACTGTAGAATTATTGTAGAGACACTGACACTGCCCTCGATGTAATAAAGCCCTGACTGTGTCATGAACTTGTAGGAGACCCTTCCCCCAGTTGAACTGTGAAAGGTCTCAACATTTGTAACTGGATAACTGTGGTCTGGAAGGGAGATGGGTTTTTATGACCTCTAGGGAGTCACCTGCACCCACAGTGTTTTAACTGTCACGCACACTCACTCACGTGCACACACATACACACAGGTATGCGTACACAGTCACTCACGAGCACTGACATAGACACAGACACAGAGTTTGCAGCACACTGTGGGGGGGTTTTATGATGGGGACGCCTCTATAAAGCTGGCTGTAACTAATAAAGGGGTGAAGATTTTGCAGAGGGACACACCGGCCTCATCTTCCCTTCTAGAAGTGCATGCTTAAATAAAGATGAATAAATGTTTTGTGGAATAACTACTGAGTTCCGGTGCCGTCTCTGGATGCCTCGACGAATAAGAGAACAGGGGTAAAACTGATTTCGCAACAACGCCATGCAGCCCACACGGGGTGATCAGCGTTAGCTCGCTAACGGAGATTTACCGCATTAATGTGGTTATGGCGTTAACGTAATTTTACCGAGATTAATGCTGACAGCACTAATTTATGTAAGGAATCATTTGATTTCCTCATAAAACATATGCAAGGCAGATTGTCTGGCATACTCTGAAACAATATTGGTGTCTTTAAAAAGAAGTTGATTAAACCGATTGGCTTTTGAATGGGTATAGTCAAATATTTGAGACTGATAAAAACAATAATGACAT
Source organism: Simochromis diagramma (assembly GCF_900408965.1). Classification (NCBI taxonomy): domain Eukaryota; kingdom Metazoa; phylum Chordata; class Actinopteri; order Cichliformes; family Cichlidae; genus Simochromis; species Simochromis diagramma. The sequence continues at coordinate 647,202 of NW_024386935.1, read as the reverse complement.
CTTTAAAATATTTCAATATCTTAAATATGGGTTTTTAGCAAAGGAGTCTGTAGAGGTTGTAATGGTTGGCTTTGGAGCCAGCCTGGGAACACCTGGATGTTCCCCCAGACAAGCTGGAGGAGGTAGCTGGGGAGAGGGAGGTCTGGGCTGCTGCCCCCGCGACCCGACCCTGGATAAGAAAATGAATGGATGGACATTAGGACATGATGGCTTGGATTTGCCTCTCTGTGAATTGCTACCTTATCGTGGTGGAGGGGTCTGTGTGTCCCAGGGATCCCAGGAGCTATGTTGTCTGGGGGCTTTTGCCCCCTGGTAGGGTCCTGGGTGAGGGACCAGACAAAGAGCAGTTCAGAAGACCCTTATGAGAAAAACATCGAGGGAACAGTTTACCCTGTTCCCTCGATGGATACCGGGGCCCCGCCCTGGAGCCAGGGTGAGTTCCAACCACAGGGGGATCACACTCCTCAGCCTCCCTGGGAAAGTCTATGCCAGGGTGCCGGAAAGGAGAGTGCACCTGCTAATCCAGTGGTTCCCAAACGTTTTTTGCTAGGTCCCCCTTTGTTTGACAAGAAAAATGTCCCCCCCCCCCCCCACGCACACATCCTCCAACCACACACACCAATATTTTGCTCCATTGCGGTTTATTTCACACCTCAAACATTTAGTAAACAATTAAGCAAATACAAGTAATCTGCAATAAATTACAGGTAGTAAGGAAATAAACCACTAACTCTTTTACGCTATGTCTGCACCTACACGGGTATTTTTGAAAACGCAGCTGTTTCGTCCACATATAAACGGCGTTTCGTTAAGGTATGTACCTTTTTTCACGTCATGCTGTGCGCCACGTTACTGTTTACATGAGATGAATTGCAGAATGGCAGATAGAGACAAAATACCGTTTCTGTTAATCTGACTATCTTCAGGTTTTACACGCTGGGCATGTCCCTCCGGGAGGAGGCCCCGTGGCAGACCCAGGACACGCTGGAGAGATTATATCTCTCGCCTTGCCTGGGAACACCTGGATGTTCCCCCAGACAAGCTGGAGGAGGTAGCTGGGGAGAGGGAGGTCTGGGCTTCTCTGCTTAGGCTGCTGCCCCCGTGACCCGGCCCCGGATAAAGCGGAAGAAGATGGATGGATTGATGCCTTGGATTTGATTTCTGCAAACCTTTCAGCTCATATTTTAGATTTGTGAAGGCAGTCTTAACAGGCTGGACCTTACCATAGGTAGGCTTCTCCATTGTTTTTGTATGCTGTGCTTCATAATTCACAGAGTTAGTAAAGTAAATTGCACTTAATTAACGTAACTGTAAATCCAACACAATAAGGAAAAATAATTTATTACATGATTTTTATTGTTCACAATGATCACAAATATAAATACACACTGTCTATTGTAATGAAAAAACTCTGCCATACAGGTTTACCAGGCTGTGGCTGTCCAGATGATGAAAATTTATTTTAATGTCTCATTACAGTGACACACAGCAAAGTACACCGAGACTAAAGGTGGACTATTCTGCTTTTTCTATCAATTAAATCTATTCGTTTTTACTAGAATAGACTACAGCATGGAATGTTTTTTTTAATTATCAAATAGTTTTTTAAATTAAAAGAGATTTATAAAGAAAAAAAATTATAAAGATTTGGCTCACATGCGTTTACAATCTCTGTTTTGCAAAACGACCACCACCCAGAGATGACACGTGAGAAAAAATCTTTTAGCTCCTATACATTATGTGTATTTTTCCTTGCTCAAGTTAATTGAGCTATAAATAAATCCATCAAATCTTAAAGTACACAGTTTACTTTAAAAAAGATATTCAATTGCAGTCTGAAGATATGCATATTAACATAAGCTATAACCTGCATAAAAGATAAGCTGCGACAAAACGAAAAGAATACAGCGTCTTTTATCAAACTATATGAACAAGTATCGACAAAGGTCACAAAACTGAAAGCTCAGTTGCAAACAAACAAGATCAGACAAGTTAACTCTCTGCAGCATTCCCTGCAAGCAAAAGTAAAAATAATGTAAACAAACTGCTGGTGGGAAAAGTTGCTGTGGAAAAAAACGGTAAAAGGGAAAGTTTTTGTTCGCTCACCGAAACACACTGGAGTCTAACAAATTCATGTAATAAAAACATTGATTTCCACATAAAATATATGCAAAGAAGATTGTTTGCAATATTCTGAAACCAGGAGTCGTTACTCTCTTTGTTTTGTTCTTCTTTAAAAAGAAGTAGGGTGAAGCCCATTTGCAGCTATTTGTTTATTCATATATTTGAGATTGACTAAACTCTGGCTGCACTTCATAATATAGCTATAGCCACAGTTTTTATAGTGTAATTGCTTTTCATTTCAGAATACTTCGACACAGCAGAGTAGTGGAGTAACAACAAGACCTTATAAGGAAAGGAACAAACAATTCTAATGGGACTATTTTTGATCAATAAACAGATTCTAAACATTTTAATATAACGTAGACATAACTTTCATGAGAAACACACTTAGATAGCAATTTGTATGCTTGCTGAACATTTGATCAGAAGGAAATCCAACATTATAAAAGTGCAGATGAAAAGATTTGATTAAAAGAGAAGAATGCAGTGTTTTTTTTATCATTCATTTATCTGTTATAGACTGTATGATCAGGCTTCCATAAAGGTCATAAAACTGAAAGTACAGTCTCCAAAAAAACACGATAAGACAAGTTAACTCTCTGTGGCATTCCCTGCAAGGAAAGTGAAGATGAAGTAAACAAGTGGCTGGTGGGAAAAGTTGAGCAACTAGTACGTTTAAAAAAAAAAGAAAGAAAGAAAAGATCTATTATGTGCCATTTGTACACCCACACTAGATGTGCAGATCTTAGAGGAATCTTTAACTCATTACACACTGAGTTAAAGATTAATATTAAGGTTCATTTCACTTAGCAAATAAGATATAAACAGAGTATTGCAAGTATAGAACAAGAGCAAGTATATATATATATATATATATATATATATATATATATATATATATATATTAGTGCTCCGTGTGAGGGGCTGCACGGCGCTAACATGTTGACGCCATGTTTACCCCAATTTCACTATTCCTTCAAATATTATCTGTAGTTTTCTGTTGCTTTTCATGTCCAAATGTATGTATGTATGCTGCATATTTTTTTGTGCTCCTTCAGCTACACTACTGGACAAAAGTTTTAGAACACCCCAATTTTTCCATTTATTTATTGCAATTCAAGTCATTCAAGACTGAAATTGTACAAAGAGAAGTGGCGAAATACTTCACGGAGGTTAAAAAAAAGGTAAGAATTCCCAAAACTTAAAAATAATATACATTTCAGAATTATACAAAAAGGCCTTTTTCAGGAAACATGAAATGGGTTAACAATTTAAAGCTGTTCTGCAGCAACGGAGGTTGGAAGCTGGTGCTACTAATTCCTACAGGTGTTCCAAGTTTTCTAGATTACTTACAACCTCCTCTGTATGAAATGAAACCCCTATTGTATCATACTATTGTGAGCATCAGTTGAACAATATTGTACTGTAGAAAGTAGTGTAATGCCACAAAAATGTCAAGAAAAAGGCAATGGAAGAGAGACAGACCATCATAACACTTAAAAATGTTGGTCTTTCCTACAGAGAAATTGAAAAAAAAGTCAAGCTGTCAGTGAGTAGGCTTGAAAACATGGAGTGGGCAGCACAGTCTCCAGATCTAAATCCCATCCAGCTGTTTTGGGATGGACTGTAAAGAAGAGCAAAATCAAAGCAAACACAAAAAACCCAGACAAAGCAGTACTTTGAAAATACTGTACTTAATTGAATGTTAATTTAAGGCTAACAAGCAGAATTTTATCTTTATTCTAGGATGTAAAATCATTTTAATAGTTATTCCTGTAATGGAGGAGCTGTTACAATGCTTGCTGCCTCGCACACTGCTTACTACGCTTTTCGATCCAAAATGAGCTTTGCTTTATCAGCAGCTTTCACCCCGTGTCAGGTAAACCCACAGAATAACACACATTCCAATACAAATAAGTCTTGACTGGGCCTGTCCAACTCAAAACTTAATATCACCTTATCTCTGATTTGTTGAGATGCCCCAACTTGTAGGCTTTCAGTGGAAAGCTGCAAATGTTTATGATTATGAGTTCATGTTGACTGCGCTTGTGTGAAAAGGCGATGCTGGGTTGAAGAACCCATTAAAGTTTTACCAAATTCACTTCAAATAATCTTAGAAAAAAAACATAATAAAGATTACTTTATATATATATATATATATATATATATATATATATATATATATATATATATATTATTATCCACTTATTATCCAAGCAGGGTACCTGATCACAGGCAAGGTGTAGGTTTTGATGGCCTGGATCTTGTTTTTACCGTTCAGCTGACTCCTCAGGACTCACCTGATCTCTGGTATTTCTTTAAGCGGCTCTGCAGGTACTTGGTGGTTGCAGCTTTCCTGGCAGCCTCTTCATGGTTCCCATTTGCCTGTGGGATCCTCAGGTACTTGTACCTGTCCTCTATGTCTGCAATGTTGCCCTCTGGTAGTTCAATCCCCTCAGTTTTGACTACCTTCCCTCTCTTTGTTATCATCCGACTACACTTCTCCAGTCAGAACGACAATCCGATGTCATTGCTGTATAGCCTGGTAGTGTGGATCAGTGAATCGATGTCTCATTTACTCTTGGCATATAGCTTTATGTCATCCATGTACAGGAGGTGGCTGACAACTGCTCCGTTCCGTAGTCGGTATCCGTAGCCAGTCTTGTCAATTATCTCACTGAGGGGGTTCAGGCCTATGCAGAACAGCAGTGGGGACAGAGCATCTCCTTGGTAGATCCCACACTTGATGGTGACTTATGGGCTTGAAGTTGGCCTCTATATGCCACATCCCCATTGAGTTCCTGATGAAGGCTCTTAGGGTCCTGTTGATCTTGTATAGGCCTAGGCATTCCAGGATCCAGGTGTGGGGCATAGCATCGTAGGCTTCTTGTAATCAATCCAGGCAGTGCACAGGTTGGTCAGCCTAGTCTTGCAGTCTCGGGCGACTGCTCTGTCGACCAGTAGTTGGTGTTTTACTCTTCTGGTATTCTTGCCCATCCCTTTCTGTGCCCCACTCATGTATTGAGCCATGTGCCTGTTCATCTTAGCTGCTATGATGCCTGACAGGGGCTTCCATCTGGAACTCTTTTGGTTTTCATGTGAAGTATGACCCTGATGGACAAAGGTAAAACAGTATGTCGGATGTGCCACGCAATGCTCAATTATATCAGTGGGAACTAGTGCGTTAGCACAGTTAGCTCGTTAACGTGTTGATGCCGTCCAGCCCCACGCACGGAGCGATCCGCGGTAACTCGTTAACGGAGATTTGCCACGTTATGGCGTTAACGTCATTTTAACGAGATTAACGCTGACAGCACTAGTGGGAACACAACAAATATGACTGCACATTTACGCCGACATCATCCTAGTGCAAAGACATATGGAAGCAGACAAAAACAACAAGCAAGCATGCTACAAACTTTACCCGAGTCATTTAGACAGCCGTTAGCACATGATTCTCCTTATGGGGACCTGATATGTTTAATATGCTGCTGAGAATATAGCCCAGAAGAAGCGTATAGTACAGGGAGTGCAGAATTATTAGGCAAGTTGTATTTTTGAGGAATAATTTTATTATTGAACAACAACCATGTTCTCAATGAACCCAAAAAAACTCATTAATATCAAAGCTGAATGTTTTTGGAAGTAGTTTTTAGTTTGTTTTTAGTTTTAGCTATTTTAGGGGGATATCTGTGTGTGCAGGTGACTATTACTGTGCAGAATTATTAGGCAACTTAACAAAAAACAAATATATACCCATATCAATTATTTATTTTTACCAGTGACACCAATATAACATCTCCACATTCACAAATATACATTTCTGACATTCAAAAACAAAACAAAAACAAATCAGCGACCAATATAGCCACCTTTCTTTGCAAGGACACTAAAAAGCCTGCCATCCATGGATTCTGTCAGTGTTTTGATCTGTTCACCATCAACATTGCGTGCAGCAGCAACCACAGCCTCCCAGACACTGTTCAGAGAGGTGTACTGTTTTCCCTCCTTGTAAATCTCACATTTGATGATGGACCACAGGTTCTCAATGGGGTTCAGATCAGGTGAACAAGGAGGCCATGTCATTAGTTTTTCTTCTTTTATACCCTTTCTTGCCAGCCACGCTGTGGAGTACTTGGACGCGTGTGATGGAGCATTGTCCTGCATGAAAATCATGTTTTTTCTTGAAGGATGCAGACTTCTTCCTGTACCACTGCTTGAAGAAGGTGTCTTCCAGAAACTGGCAGTAGGACTGGGAGTTGAGCTTGACTCCATCCTCAACCCGAAAAGGCCCCACAAGCTCATCTTTGATGATACCAGCCCAAACCAGTACTCCACCTCCACCTTGCTGGCGTCTGAGTCGGACTGGAGCTCTCTGCCCTTTACCAATCCAGCCACGGGCCCATCCATCTGGCCCATCAAGACTCACTCTCATTTCATCAGTCCATAAAACCTTAGAAAAACCAGTCTTGAGATATTTCTTGGCCCAGTCTTGACGTTTCAGCTTGTGTGTCCTGTTCAGTGGTGGTCGTCTTTCAGCCTCTCTTACCTTGGCCATGTCTCTGAGTATTGCACGCCTTGTGCTTTTGGGCACTCCAGTGATGTTGCAGCTCTGAAATATGGCCAAACTGGTGGCAAGTGGCATCTTGGCAGCTGCACGCTTGACTTTTCTCAGTTCATGGGCAGTTATTTTGTGCCTTGGTTTTTCCACACGCTTCTTGCGACCCTGTTGACTATTTTGAATGAAACGCTTGATTGTTCGATGATCACGCTTCAGAAGCTTTGCAATTGTGAGACTGCTGCATCCCTCTGCAAGATATCTCACTATTTTTGACTTTTCTGAGCCTGTCAAGTCCTTCTTTTGACCCATTTTGCCAAAGGAAAGGACGTTGCCTAATAATTATGCACACCTGATATAGGGTGTTGATGTCATTAGACCACACCCCTTCTCATTACAGAGATGCACATCACCTAATATGCTTAATTGGTAGTAGGCTTTAGAGCCTCTACAGCTTGGAGTAAGACAACATGCATGAAGAGGATGATGTGGACAAAATACTCATTTGCCTAATAATTCTGCACTCCCTGTATAGCTTTTATTTTGGAAAGAGCCATTTCTCTGTAATAAACTCTCTTTTCCAAAGATGAGTGATTTCTCCATCAGATAGATTTTTATTATTATTATTTTGTTGTTTCAGTAACATTAAATTTAAAAACTACTTTTGAGTTATAATATATATTTATAATTTTTATAAATGACAAATTAAAAAGGCATGAACATTTTTTTGTATCGTAAAATATCGAACCGTGACACCAAAGTATCGAACCGAACCGAATTTTGTGTATTGTTGCACCCCTAATATATATATATATATATATATATATATATATATATATACATATATGCCAAGAGTGAACGAGACATCGATTCACTGATCCACACTACCAGGCTATACAGCAATGACATTGGAATGTCGTTCGGACTGGAGAAGTGTAGTCGGATGGTAACAAAGAGAGGGAAGGTAGTCAGAACTGAGGGGATTGAACTACCCAGAAGGCAACATTGCAGACATAGAGGACAGTTACAAGTACCTGGGGATCCCGCAGGTGAATGGGAACCATGAAGAGGCCGCTAGAAAAGCTGCAACCACCAAGTACCTGCAGAGGGTCAGGCAAGTCCTGAGGAGTCAGCTGAATGGTAAGAACAAGATCCGGTCCATCAACACCTACGCCCTGCCCGTGATCAGGTACCCTGCTGGGGTAATAGGCTGGCCAAAGGAGGAGATAGAAGCCACTGACATAAAGACAAGAAAGCTCCTTACCATGCATGGAGGGTTTCACCCCAAGTCCAGCACCCTGAGGCTGTACGCTAAGCGGAAGGAAGGGGGTCGGGGACTGGTGAGTGCCAGCACCACAGTCCAGGATGAGACAACGAACATCCAAGAATACATTGGGAAGATGGCCCCAACTGACCGAGTGCTCAGTGAATACCTCAGGCAGCAGAAACCCAAGAAAGAGGAGGAAGGTGAGGAACCATCATGGAAGGACAGGCCCCTGCACGGTATGTACCACCGGCAGATAGAGGAGGTGGCTGATATCCAGAAATCCTACCAGTGGCTGGACAAAGCTGGACTGAAAGACAGCACAGAGGCACTAATCATGGCAGCACAAGAACAAGCTCTGAGTACAAGATCCATAGAGGCTGGGGTCTATCACACCAGGCAAGACCCCCGGTGCAGACTGTGTAAAGATGCCCCAGAGACAATCCAGCACATAACAGCAGGGTGCAAGATGCTAGCAGGCAAGGCATACATGGAACGCCATAACCAAGTGGCCGGCATAGTGTACAGGAACATCTGTGCCGAGTATAACCTGGAAGTCCCCGATACACGGAATCCAAAGTACCATCAGGGTGTACACCCCACCCCTGGCGTCGTTGCCCACCTCTCAAGGTTAAATACACGTAGACATTGAGGGCTAGCAGGAGGGACCATGCGCTTACCTGCTGCTCTCTGGCAGGTAGCTCCATGCCCTCCTGTGTTTTAAATGCACCTTAGAACACACATGCATCAACACTACAATGAGCGGGTGGAGGGAGGTTTGGAGTCTTCTCTCACCCCCGTTCTCTGCGACCTGCTGGAGCGGGGGGGGCTAGGAGGAGGAGTTGGCCGTCCGACTGCGGTCTGGAGTGTGGGGCCTCCCTGCTGCTGCGGAGTCGGGGCGGTCTGCCTCCCCCCACCGCAGGGAAAAGGGTAACACCACCTGGGTCTGGGTGCAGTTCCCCCTCCAGGGGCAAGGGTACCTAGACCCGGTTTGTAGAGTACGCTTGGGGAGTGTGATCGTGTGTACAGCGTCTCTTTATGTCTGTCTCCACGTTGGTTGAGTGTGGAGTAAGTGCATATGAGAGCATGAGGGTGGGAATGGATGTTTGTGTCTGTGTGTGCCTGTATGTCTGTGTCTATATGTCAGGTTGGGTATCAGACGCCACCTCTCTGGGGACATCTCAGGCCCTCCAAGGTTTGGAGGCCTATCTCCCCCCACCACCACTTCCCCTGCCAGTGGTGGACTCCCTCAGGTGTCGGTGCGTTGGTGGTTCTTTGTGTCCGGGGATGGGCGTCCAGGTACACACCGGCTCACTCCTTGGCGGCCGCTTATCGGGGCCTGGAGCCTGGGGCTCGCTCGGGCCACTTCGGAGGTGGGGTGCCCCCGGCCTCTCGGCCTGGGGCTCGGTCACTCAGGCACAGCTGGCTGCCGGCGGAGCTCACGGGCGCGTCACTGCAACCCCCCCTGGCTTCTGCTCCGCGGCTGCTGAGTGAGCCCTCATCTGGGACTCTCCTCAGCTCTTTCTGGGACAGTGGTGCGGCTGCCCCTCTGTTAGTCTTCCTTGGTCTCTTGTGTTCTGGGGGCCTCTGGATGTCTGGAGTTTTGATCTCCTCCATACCTGCTTCATGCCCTGGAGGACGGGGCTGTGGCCCCCCCACACCCTCTAGCAGATCATTACATGAAGGAACCTTTTAAAAAAACAAGCGCGTCCATGCTCACAGGTGTACACACGGGTGATCGCACCCACAAACTACACCCTTTTTGGCTCCTACCTCAAAGCACACTGTGTTCTGTTGATCTTATGTGCTGCACAATAATGTTTAATATTTAGTATTTACTGTCATATTCCCATATATCATTGTGATGCTGTTTATTCTATTACTCTTGTTCTCTTCTGCTTGTTTTCTTTTTTCTTTCTCAGCAGGTGATCCAGGTGATTGATATATGCATTTTTTTTTCTCTTTTTTTTTTTTCTGCTCATTCTGTTGGTTTTTGTTTTTTGCCCTTCTCCTCCGTCCCTCTTTTCAGCTGTTTCTCTTTCCCTCTTTCTTTCTCCCCTTCTTTCCCCCAGTCAAGTCTGTCCCGCATTCAGCAAGTGAAAATAAAATAAACAATAAAAGGTGAATCAAATGGACCATTACGGCAAGGCTGGGATGGTCAATTTGGTAAAGTAAATCCGTTGGGCATCTTTCTTTGCCTTTAGACAACAATTCTGATGGCAAAAGAGCCAAACGGGACAGGCAAAAAAAAAAAAAAAAAAACCTGGAAGTCCCGAGGTCAAAATGGGAGATGCCCCCAAGGGTGGTGGAGAATGACCGAGCTAAGATCCTGTGGGACTTCCAGATACAGACGGACAAAATGGTGGTGGCTAACCAACCGGACATAGTGGTGGTAGACAAACAGAAGAAGACGGCCGTAGTGATCGATGTAGCGGTTCCGAATGACAGCAACATCAGGAAGAAGGAACACGAGAAGCTGGAGAAATACCAAGGGCTCAGAGAAGAGCTCGAGAGGATGTGGAGGGTGAAGGTAATGGTGGTCCCCGTGGTAATCGGAGCACTAGGTGCAGTGACTCCCAAGCTAGGCGAGTGGCTCCAGCAGATCCCGGGAATAACATCGGAGATCTCTGTCCAGAAGAGCGCAGTCCTGGGAACAGCTAAGATACTGCGCAGGACCCTCAAGCTCCCAGGCCTCTGGTAGAGGACCCAAGCTTGAAGGATAAACCGCCCGCAGGGGCGTGCTGGGTGTTATATATATTTGTCTGTGTGTAGATTTTTACCTGGGATTTAGTATTTGGACAGCTAACAGCTAACAGTCTCTAACGGACTTGCAATTGAATTCAAAAATTGAAAAAAAGTCCATCTTTCAGTTTTCATGCTTTGCCTTTGCAAAGCAATAATGACCTTCTATGTCACATAGCAAAAATCTTCTGCCACATTTCATATACTTTTCTACTGTTGACTTTCTATCAGATAAAACCAGTCCAGCAATTCTTTACTGATCTCTGTTCTCAAAAAAACATTTTTGAACAAAGCAGTCACATTGATTTCACTTATATTTTTCATTTCTGGACCATTCTCTGTAAACCGTAGATATATTTGTACATGAAAATTTACAACATATCAGCAGTTTGGAAAACACAAACCAGCTTGTCACATTTAAGCAATTTAAGTCAGATTTCCTATTATAGTGCTTGGATTTCCACAGAAGCTCATTAGATTTCATTTATATGACTTGTGTAATGTGAAGAATTGTGTACACTAAAGTGTACACTAAAAGAAAGTTCCTGTTTTACAGTGCTGTGCAGAAATCTTGGGTAATTTCTAATTGTTTTATTATGATAGGGAATCCTATCATAATAAACAAACACATGAAAATACAGTATATTAGATGAAAACACTATGTACAGTTCAAATGAGCATAAAAGTCAGTATTTGGAACGACCACTTTTATTCTTCACCACATCCTAAACTCACTTAGGCAGGCTTTCTTGTAATTTCTCTAAATATTTTTCAGGATAGGTCTTCAGGACATTCCAGAGCTCTTATCTGGATGTTGTCTGCTTTTTGTTACATTCTCTGTCAAGACGACTCCAAAATGTTTCAATAATGTCGAACTCCAGCCTGTGGGCAGGCCAGTTCATGACTGATAGTATTCCATTGTGTATTTGATATCCAGGTATGAGTTTACTGCACTGGCAGTGTGTTTGGGGTCATGCTGAAGAACAAAACTGTTGCAATTCTGATTCTGTTCAGATGGTATTCCAAACAGACCAAACAGAAGTTACATGACTTACTCTTAATAGTTTATTTTTTGAAGCTGAACTTTCTCTATGCTGCAGAGTGTATGTTGTATGTCTGTTACATGTTCATAAATACAGAAACTACTGGAATCTGTCTGCTCAGGTGTGTTTAGTGTGCATGACCATATCAGGAAAACAGAGCCAGAGCTTCTACAAGCTGACGTCATGCGCTGAAAGTAGACTCGTCTACGTGAATGTTCAGTTGCTGTAACTACCCTCAGGAAACAAGATCATTGGTTATTGTGCTCTGCCTTCACTGAGAGAAAGACATGGAGAGCATTTGGTTTGTAATTTGGTGCATTTTAACAGTTTTTCAGGTAAGAATTATATATCTTACATATTTATATATTAAATCATATTACATATTTTGCATTTTCAAAATCATTTTAATACTGAATATTAGTTCAAATGTTCTACAAGACATTTTTTTACTATTTCTTTTACTATTTTTAAAAATTGAGGATAAAATTGAGTTTTTGTTTATAGATGACAGTGACAGCACAACTCTGCTGCATCACCTCTTCTAACAACAGTCTTTTCTATGTTTAATGGGACCAGTTGCTACAGTTTCAGAAGCCTTTATTTTTTCTATACGGTACTGATAAAGATTTTAGATTCTTAATAGTTTGTAATGTCCTTTGCTATGTTTCTCATTTCATTTCCAGTTCTGCTGAATTGAATTTTTCTTGAATTCAAGTGACTGAAAGGTCTAGCCTGCAGACACTTCTTGCTCTTATGAAACCATGCTGTTGGATTGCATGCAGAAAAAGATTTGGCATAGTCTTGCTGAAATACGTAAAGCATTCTCTGAAAAATCACTGTGGAGGTGTGTTACAGTTGAGTTCAAGTGTAAGATGGGGTTCAACTGCACGACAAGCAGTGCACTCTGTCACATTTTTAACCCAAAGAATCCACGATTTCCAAATTGAATTTGAAATTTTGGTTGGTTAGGTAACAGGACAGAATATCAGATATAGATCCGATATAGACAGAGTGTCATCTGCATAGCAGTGAAAATGTATGCTTCGATGTCTTCGATGATACTGCCTAAGGGAAACATGTGTAATGTAAACAGAATTGGTCCTAGCGCTGAACCCTGTGTAACTCCATAATTAACCTCAGTGTGTGAAGAGGACTCTCCATTTACATGCACAAATTGGAGTCTATTAGATAGATGTGATACAAACCACTGCAGCACAGTACCTGTAATACCTACAGCATGTTCTAATCGCTCTAATAGGATATTATGGTCAACAGTATGGAACGCTGCACTTAGGTCTAGCAGGACAAGCACAGAAATGAGTCCACTGTCAGAGGCCAAGAGAAGATCATTTGTAACCTTCACTAAAGCTGTTTCTGTGCTGTGATGAGCTCTGAAACCTGACTGAACGATCAATTGGACAAAAAGACTAAATAAGTATCAAAGTATCAGTTGTACGTGTTTGAGAGTTATACCAGGGATTCAAGTACTTCTGATTTGAGGCCTTATTTTTCACAGGAGCTACAGTATCCAGAGTCATACTTAGAAGAGTTAAAATTATTAACAAGGTAATCAACCTCTGTTGGAGTAGTGTTCAGGAATATGCCATATGTTAAAACAAGATCTAGAGTGTGATTAAAGTGGTGGGTGGGTTCTTTTACATTTTGAGAGAAGCCAATTGAGTCTAAAAACAGATTAAATGCCATGTTGAGGCTGTCATTTTTAGCATCTACATGGGTGTTAAAATCACCCACAATAATTATTTTACTGAGCTGAGCACTAAATCAGATAAAAAGTCTGAGCAAACAGACAGAAACTCTGTAAGACCCAGGTGGACGATAACAAATATAAGGGATAGATAACAAATAAGACTGATTTTGTCATGGTCCTGGGTCGTTTTGTGTTTGGTATTATTATTATCTTATGTTCTAGTTGTTTCTGATTTTGGTTGCCTGAGTCCTCCCCCTCTGCTCTGTTCATGTCCCTGAGCTTGTGTTTGTGAAGTTTCTGTTTTACTTTGAAAGGTCCTGTCTCATGTTAGTTTATTCTGTTTTACTTCCTTGTCTTGTCTAATTAGGTGCAGCTGTGTTCCCCTCTGCTATGTCATTCCCTCGTTACCTTGTCTGTATTTATAGTCAGGGGTGCACATAAGTTGTATGGGAGTATGCGGCACATTCTGTGCGCTCATCATTTGTTTGAAGCCAGCTCACCTTCTGCAACCACTTCTCTAGGAATACGTGCTTCTTTTGCGGTTTGGACTCCTGACATTTCTTTGGAGGTGGAGGAACACCACAGTAATTGCTTAAAGGAGCTCGGTTCTTCGACATCTTTAAGAGTTCTAAACATGTCTGTCCTCCTCCAGAAAATCTTATGTACGCAAACACGCGTTTCAACTTCTTATCTGGTGCACCTCTTTTATTTTGACAGCGCACCTGCGGACCACTTATGTGCACCCCTGTTTATAGTGTGTGCCTGCCTGTGTTCCTTGTCACCTGGTCTGTGTAACCTGGTGAAATTTCTGCATCTCTCTGCCCAACATTCTCTGTGACATTTCCGATCTTCGTCCAGAGGTTGTATGGTTTTAGGTTTGTGTGTTTGTGTTGTCTAGTTTTTCCCCAGTTTAGGCTATGTTTTAGTTCTGTCCTTGTCATCCTCGCTTTTGTTGTTTTTCACCTCGTGTAATAAAGAGCTCACTTGCATCACAGCCAATGCCTGCATTTTGGGTCCTCATTCTCACAACACCACACGGCTGACTGAAACACGTTGCTACTAAACATCCTGCGCCCTGTGCCTACACCAGGGAAGTCCTACTTATAAACACTTTTTTCTTATTTTGCTGGGAACCAGAAAGTAACCGCACTGATAAGTTTTTTTTTTTTCTTGCTTGGTGATACTTTTGAAAACTCTGTAATGTCTCTGATGATCTACCTACAACTGCATGCACAAGTAATTGTTTAAAGGAATCTGAATCATTCGTGGCAACCATTAAAATGCTGTTTCTTCTGTCCTAGGCTCCAAATTTAGTGACTGCTGAGGAGCCAGTATGTGTACCTGGGTTTCAGTCAGATCAGCTCACTTTCAGTGTGACGAGAAACTACCTGACAAGAGGCACAGTACTGGGCAAAGGTAATAACAGAAATGGTTGTATATTGGTTAGTAGTGGTTTAAAGTTGCAGTTAGTAGGGATTTGTTTCTGAGAGGCCATCAACAGGTTAAAAGCAAACAGCACATTTCAAATAGCTGAGAATTTCAGGGATGAAATTTCTTAATCAAACACATTTTTCACAAGTGAGAAAACTATTGCACCTGGAGCTGCTGGGTTTGTACCACAAGACCATCTTGCTGTGAGCCAAAGTATTAACCACTACGTCACCATACCAAAAGTATATTAATCAAAATATTTGTTTGTCATGCACAGCTACAATGATGACAAAACATCTCACATCACATGTGCACATTTCACCACACCTGAAGCTGAAGTTGGTTTCAAAGCAGCTTGCAGATATGTAGGAGGTGTAATAAGACTAGACCAGTTAACATACTTATAGAGTAGCCGAAGTAATACCAGGTATGATATCAACTAATACCAATTTTTCTGCAGCTTTGATACATGAGTCTTCATAGAGCTTCAAAGCATAGGATATTTCTTAACTTCTATTTGATTTAACAACAGTTTTTATTACTTTGTTCTTATGCATTTAAGACGTGCCACTTATTTTTCTTTCTCTTCATGAACTCCAGTAATTAAACAATAACTATTCTCTCTCTGTTCTCAGTGGGCTTCACTGACTGCACAGATCGCACAAGATTTCTGTTCGACACCTCTGACAAACGTTTTGTAGTAAAGACAGACGGTGTACTGATGGTGAGTGCAGATTCAAAGACTTGCTTGGTACTGTTTTTGTGGGTAAACAGAACGTAGTAAACATTTGAATGTACTGCAACAAATATCTCTGACAATCTCAGATGAATAGTGTTTGTGGGATTTTTTGCTGAAAAGAACTGAGCGTTTCTAGCTCTGAGGATATTTTAGCTTTTGCTGACATGAAAGCTGAAATGTTGCAACATATTTAAAGAGGAGCAAAAGTTTCTTCGACAACTGAACACTGTATCATAGACTGCTAACGGACATCACTGAATTTTACTTTGACAAATTCTGAATGTTTTTTACATGTTAGCTTCTTTAAAAATCTATAAAAAATGTTTTCTTTCAGGTAAAGAGAGCAGTTTATCTTCATGAAGGACACCATGACTTCTTCATCCACTCCTGGGACTCACAAGGCCTAAAACTGACCATTCCTGTCAGTGTGAGCATGGTGAGCATCACTATATTAAAGTGGGCTCAGCAGTCAGATAAGAGACAAAAGAAAACCAATTTTTTCTTCTTCTCGAAATAATTTTTTTTAAGGAAAATATCCCGCTTACATCGTACTGTTATTTACTTAGAGCATGAAACCTCAAGTACCTTTTTAATGACTTTGAATACAAAACTAAGGCTCTGGACACAAAGAGCTGTTTCTCTTTAACACTGTGTGGCTGCACATGTAAGGGTCGGTTACATTTAGTTAGTGGGTTACAGAGCTACTCTTGTTGTTACAGCCACCTTTGACAGTCAACATAATCCTAGTACATCGAATGTATCTCATCCTCCTCATTGCACTTGATTCATTTCTGGAAGTGTTCTTCTATAAAATGTCTGCTTGTTTTCCCAGAATGCAGCTGATGCTCAGGTGCCTGTTCTGCAGTTTCCCAAGCCAGGTGAAGGGCTGAGGAGGAGGAAGAGAGACTGGGTTATTCCTCCACTCAGTGTTACTGAGAATAAGAGAGGAACCTATCCCCTGAAAGTAGCTCAGGTAAGGGGACCTCAATTATCTTGTGGCAAAACATTTATTCTAAAGTGTATTTCAATTTGTTGTTTTTGCCACAGGATCTTTTCCATTTGGCTTTCTTTACAGTGGGTATACTCGTTTTGACATTTGCTGTAGCTGTCATTTTCAAATGCCACTTGAAAGCAACGGTTTGGCAATCATTAAAATACTGTTTTGAAAAGAACAACTGTAAAATGTCTGTGTGTGATTGTACCAGTTAAAACGTGGCTGTGCACAATGGGCAGATTATTTGTTCCAAAAACTATTGAATTAAAGACTCGGGAAACAAAAACAAACAGGAAGCATCCATATAAATCCATCCATCCATTCGCTTCCGCTTATCCGTTCCAGGGTCGCGGGGGGCGCTGGAGCCTTTCCCAGCTGTCAGAGGGCGAGAGGCGGGGTGCACCCTGGACAGGTCGCCAGTCTGTCGCAGGGCTAACACATAGAGACACAGACAACCATTCAGTCTCAGATTCATCCATATAAATGTAAAACAAAATTATATTTAAAAAAAAAACAACAACAACAGAGAACAGATTTTGACAAAAAAAGAACCACTAACCTGCAGTTACTCATGTCTCCAGTAATACATCAGTCAGGTTTGGTTGTTAAAAAAAGCAGCATTCAGATTTCATTGATTATTAGTTAGATGATCAGCGAGAGAGAAAACTGTCCCACGTGTGCCACAACGAAACTCAGTAATAAGATTGGATATCAAAATAATTCCGTATTCAGAGATCACAAGATGCCTTATTGAATGATCCTGTTGCACACTTAGATTAAAAGAAATAGAAACCAGTTTAGCTTTGTGCGTCTGCCTTTACTGTATATTCTGCAACTATATGCACATAGTTACAGGTTTGTACACAGTCTCACACAGTGTTTGTTAGGCACACTGCCTCATGGTGAGTGGCCTGGCAGCCAGAGCTGCTCATTTCAGGAGATGGTCCCTCTTGTGGTGTAACAGAGGAATAATTCTCCTCATTTGAGACTGGGGCACACATTATCTTACAACTAAAGAAAATAACATATTTGAACAATCGGAAATTTTAACCAAATACACAACTGTAATTATAAGATTATGGGGACTGTCTTGTTTTTCTTACAATCCCAATAACAGCATGTAGAAAATTGGAACCTGTTTTCTACCTCAGGTATCTCTTTGCTGTAGCTGTTGTTCAACGCTAACTTTTGTTGGAGTCAGTGGTTTGACTCAGTTCTGTTGTATTTTTGTTCAGATCCGCTCTAGTGAAGACAGAACAAGGAAGATGTTTTACAGTATCAATGGTCCTGGAGCTGATCTGCCTCCTGTTGGTCGTTTCACAATGGACAGAGAGACGGGCAATATGTATGTAACACAGCCACTCGACAGAGAGGAAACAGCTCTTTACCTGGTAATCATCCTCACTTCGTACCTGATTATTGCATTTTGATCCCCATTGGAAAAGTGTGTGTGTGGGCGAATCTAAACTTAAAATCTTCTGTCTGTGTAGTTTGAAGCACATGCTGTGAGTGACGGAGCAGGACAAGCTGAGGATCCCATGGAGATTATAGTCAATGTGATCGACCAGAACGACAACAAACCTTATTTTACGGTGGAGTACAACGCAAATGTTGCTGAGGCCACGGCCATCGGTATGTATAGAAACCTTATTGCCTCTGGACTTCTTAGGTAGTTTTCTTTGTTTTTGGACGATCGTGGCTCAAAGAGTTGGCAGTTTGTCTTGTAACTGAAAGGTTGCCGGTTCGAGCCCCGGCTCGGACAGTCTCGGTCGTTGTGTCTTTGGGCAAGATACTTCACCTACCATCTACTGGTGATAGCCAGAGGGGCTGATGGTGCGATATGGCAGCCTCGCTTCTGTCAGTCTGCCCCAGGGCAGCTGTGGCTACAACTGTGTGAGAGTGAATGAATAGTGGAATTGTAAAGTGCTTTGAGTGCCCCGAAAAGCGCTATATAAATACAATCCATTATTATTTATAATTGTTATCCGTGATGGAGTTTTCTCCACGTCCACTATATTTAAGGAATCTCAAGATACCAGAGACTTAAAGATAATCAAAATGACACCGAAAGCACCAGAGAATGGATTGGGTTGGAAGGAAATTAGCAGACGTTTTGCATTACGTCCATTTTATTCAGAAAATCTTGTAAATGAAGCAGTGTGAAGACCTTCAGGAACTTCTTTTTTATTTCCTCCACTCCAGGGACTGAGGTGGTTAAGGTTGAGGCCAAAGACGACGATGAGCCAAATAGTGACAACTCAGAGCTCCACTATCGTATTCTGAACCAGGACCCACCGCTGCCCACTGACAACATGTTTGAAATCAACCCAATTACTGGAAGCATCAGAGTCACTGGTAGAGGACTAGACAGAGAGGTAAGACCTGTTAAACATTTAAAACACAAGTGTCCTTTTACACCTAAGGGCTGAAAAAACATTTTATAATGAATCAGGATCAGCAGTCTGCCTGTCACTGCTAGAAATCAGTCACAAAAGGGTGCTGCAAAAAAACATGTTTTGTTTTTTGATAATGAAACTCAAATTTGACACAGCCTCTGAAGTATAGTTATAGTTTATCAGTCTACATTTCTGGTTTGTGTCATGCCTCTGGACACACAATTCCTACTTGGCAAATAATTTGTCAGATAAATCTGTGTCTTCCATGCAAACTATGGCAGATCAGAGCAATCTGTTTTTGGTGCAGCATCATAAACCTCTTTGCGACTGACTTCGCAGAGCAACAACAAACAGCCTCGTTCCAAATGGTCAAGGAATACTTTATTTTATTAAGTTTGGCCACGCCTCTCAAAAGCATCATGTTTGTCATAAGTAAAATATTAAACAAGTTAAACTTCAGCTTTTCAGCAGAATCGGCCTTCATAGATGAAGAGCTTTAGTCCGTCTGAAGGCTGCGTTACAGTCTGTAAAACCGATGTCAGTGTTTCTTCCTTCCTGTTGATGAGCTGATGTCTGTATCTTACCAGAAATATCCACAGTACACTCTGACAGTACAAGCAGCAGATATGGCAGGAGAAGGGTTAACTGGACAAACCAAAGTCATCCTCACGGTGACAGATGGCAGCAGTAATGCTCCTGACAGCAGCAGCAACGTGGAACCAAACACTGCACGTGTTTTTCCAGCTATTTTCTTCACTGAGAACAACAGAGGACCCTATCCTATTAAGTTAATTGAAGTAAGAGAATCTGATTCTGAAATTAACTTCAGACTTTTGTTTCTGCACAGGATGTCTCTGTATTGGTTTACTCGAAGGTTGAATAAACTGGTTAAACTGAAACAAGTTATGAATCGAATCCAGCCATTGTCTCCTTACTCTAATAGTGTCATCAGCAGTTAGGTGGGTCGCTTGTAAAAATATTACTTCAGCTTTAATTTGTCGAGTCACATTATTCATGCTTCATATAATTCTCAATCCAGAGGCGTAATTACACTAATTCATAACTCAGTACCATTTAACCTTGTTAACATTATTAGTGATTGTTATGGCAGATATTTTATTGTCCAATGTGAAATAGCCTCACACAAATTGAACTTGGTTAATATATATGGATGCAATAATGACAACCCATCTTTTTTTAGAAATCTGTTTTGTTATTTCCAGGATAAATCATTATTGGGGGAGATTTTAATGGCACACTTTATTCAAGTGTTGATAAATCAAGTGGAGTCAATTCAGCTCATAAGCAGTCTAGAAAGGAAATACTACAATTTATGACTGAATTCAATTTAGTTGATGTTTGGAGAAACATGCACCCAGATAAGATTACTTTCTCTTGCTACTCTAGCACTCATGGGACCTTTTTCAGAATTGACTATTTCTTACTTTCTGCATCCTTGGTATCCATGGTAACTAAATCCTGGTGTGATAGTATTGTCATATCAGATCACTCCACCGTTTCATTTCAACTATATTTACCCAGCTTACCATTATTTACCACTAGATGGCGACTGCAATCTTTCTGGTTGAAAGATCCAGAATTCTTGGAACACATTGGAAAGCAAATAGATTATTACTTTGCTTATAATACAACTCAAACCACGGCTACTTTAAAATGGGAGGCTTTCCTGAGAGGGCAAAAGACATTGAGGAAGAGATATTTATATCCAAATCTAATGCTCCAATTCTAGAGTTAAACTCAGAGCTAAATTCAATATTTTGTCATTAAATAAAGCTACTAACAGTTTAATAAGACTGAAACAGTCATATTATGAACAGGAT
The DNA here is from genome assembly GCF_900408965.1 of Simochromis diagramma. Lineage (NCBI taxonomy): Eukaryota > Metazoa > Chordata > Actinopteri > Cichliformes > Cichlidae > Simochromis > Simochromis diagramma. The sequence goes on along the minus strand of NW_024386935.1, from coordinate 626,362 downwards.
GAAAAAGCAAGTAAAATACTGGCTTGGCGTATTTAACAGGCTCAGACGAACAATAAATTCTGTAACTACAGATGAAGGACAGATCACAGCTGATCCTAAACATATTAATGACTCTTTTTGCACTTTTTAGAAACAGCTATACAAAACTGAGCATTTAAATTCATTTTAATAAAAAAATGATTTTTTTAGATCAGCTGCATTTTCCTAGAACGGTATGGATGAACTAGAGCTTAATATAACAGTAGAAGAAATTACTAATGCTATAAGGAACATGAAAGGGGGTAAAACTGGACCTGATTATACCAATACTGATACCAATAAAAATATACAACATATTTAAAGACAGTTTGATCCAGCCCTTATTGGATATGTATCAGGAATCATTTGAATCTGGGTCTCCCCCCCTCCATGTAATATTGCAACAATTACACTTTTACTGAAACCTTTTATTGAAAGCCAGCAATTAATTGTAGTTCTTATAGACCAATTTCACTGTTGATTAAAAGATACTCTGCAAATTATTAGCTACGAGACTAGAGACACTCTTGCCTAATATGATTCACTCAGACCAGAATGGCTTTATCCAGGGGAGGCAGAGGTTTCACAATATACGGAGGGTCATGAAGATCATTTATGAGAAAAAATAGACCAGAGACAATGCATTAATCTCAATGGATGATGAAAAAGCCTTTGACAGGATTGAATGGCCATTTTTATTTGAAGTTTTGAGAAAGTTTGTTATTGGAAACAGATTTTTTAAATGGATTCAATTGATATACTCCAATCCTCAAGCAGAGATTTTAACTAACGGTCTTTTCCCACACCATTCAGACTCTATCGCGGTACTACACAAGGTGCCCTTTGTCACCTCTCTTGTTCACCTTGGCAATTGTGTCTCTTGCAATGGCAATTTGGAATCATAAAAACATATCAGGAATTAAAGTAGGCAATGTTGACCACCGTATTGCCCTATATGCAGATGATATGATCCTGTTCTGCACCAATTTAAACAAATCAATACCATCCATATTAAGTCTTATTAATACATTTAGTACATTTTCTGGTTACAAAATAAAAAGTCTGAAATATTATTTTTCAATAAAAATGAACGACAAAATCCTCCAGTTTCTGCAAAGTCCTCCCTTTCTGCAATCTTAACATGGGTTTACTTATCTAGGTGTGAAATTAATTCCCTCAATTGAAAATATTCTTGCATCCAATTATAATTCCTTAACGACGTCAGTTACTACACTCCTAAATAGATGGACGAAATTACCTATATCTTTAATTGATCGTATTAATATACTAAAAATGTAAATTTTGCCCAAATATCTTTACCTTTTTCAATCAATATCTCTCTCTCGACCAAAATCTTTCTTTTAAGATTTGCAAAAACGATTCCGAAACTTTATCTGAAATAGCAAAAGACCAAGGCTCAGAATCTCCTTACTATACCTTCCTTATGAAAGAGGGGGTTTACAACTTCCTAATTTAAAGTGGTACTTCTGCTCAAATCAGAGTGGCAATGTTTTATTTTGCTAATGAGCAGACTCCAGCGTGAGTTTCTATGTAGTCTACAGAAATCAAAATTCCCCCTAACTTATATCTTTACTCAGCCAACAGGAAAGCACTACTTAAGCAAACTAAGAACCCCTTTTTTAAAAAACACTGTAATGATCTGGTATGAAACACATAACTGCTTGGGAGAAACGTCACAACTTTCTAGGTTCACTCCAATATTTGGAAATAACAGCTTTCCTCCTGGTAGGGCGGATGCAGGCTTTAAACTTTGGTTCGATCAAGGTATAAGAAAAGTGTCTGATATGTTTAGGAATAATACTCTTATGGCTTTTGAACCGCTTAGAAGTACATTTTCTATTCCTGTCAAACATTTCTTTTTAAATTTCTTCAATTAAGAAATGTTATCTTAACCACACAAGGTAACAGCTTTGAAATCCCCACCTACTCCTCTCTAGAGAGCACAGTTATAAATCATCTAAATGAGAGAGGCCGAGTTTCTGCATTGTACAAATTATTTATGGAAAATTCCAAAGAATCAACACAGTCTATTTTAGAGGCATGGAGGAATGATTTGCAAATGGATATATCAGATGACGATTGGTATAAATCATGCTTCTTGGCCCAGAGTCAGACAATTAATCTAAACTACTTCAACATAAATGGTTAACAAGACAATATATTACTCCATCAAAAATGCATCATTTTAACCCAAACATCCCAGACACCTGTATTAAGTGTGGAGTGGATAGGAGTTCTTTATTTCACTGTATATGGGAATGTCCACATGTGAAAGTTTTTTGGGAAAAGGTAATAAATCTGTCCAATCATTGGTGATGTGATTCCACTCAGTCCCAACATATGTATTTTAAATATATACACAAATAATTTTGTACTTGCTGCAAACAATAGAGCTCTGTTAACGATCGACTTTTGGAAGCCAAGCGCTGTGTTGCTATGTGTTGGAAAAATCAAAAAATATGTGGACTATCTCAGTGGTTTAATGGACTGACATCTATACTATCTATGGAGGAAATAACTTATGCATTAAGAAATAAACTGTTTTGGGCTATATGGTCAAAATTCTACAGCTTTTTGGTGAACTGTAACGTATACACTGTGGACTTAACGGCTTGAAGTGCTAACTTGATTTGTATATCTGCCCTTACCTTCTGTTATGGTTTGTTTTGTTTTCTGTTTTATCATTATGTATTTTTTTTATGTCCATGGTGTATTACGTAAAATTTGTTAAAACTAATAATGGGCTAATAATAAATGTTTAAAAAGAAGTACAGCTAAAGACCTCTGCACAACTGCTTTACAATAGTTGTTGTGCAATATTATAACTGTAGTCAGTGAGAGTGGTTTAACCTAATCCTGGTGTGTTTTGTTTAGATACGGTCTGATGAACATCAAAAGCAGAATTTACATTACAGCATCACTGGTCCAGGAGCTGATCAGCCTCCTGTTGCCCTTTTCACCATGAATAGAGACACTGGCAGTCTGTATGTCACACAGCCAGTCGACAGAGAGGAAGTAGCCCATTATAAGGTAAAGTGACATTTTTCTTGTGTTAAAAAATACTCCAGTAAAGGTAAAAGTACTGAATCAACCTCTTTACTTAAGTGAAAGTGAAAAAGTACAAGCTCTGAAATGTACTCTTGGACCACTTGAAAGCAGTGTTTTTATGCAAAAGTAACTGAATCTATTGATGTATTAACATAAGAATAAAATAAGGTTACTGCTTCAGAATGTAAATGCTATTTGAATCTAAATTAAAATACAAATGGATTTGCAGTGAGAGATGTAAACCTTGGGCCCCCTCTTCAGTTCAGAGGTGGTTCACATAAACAGGCTCCTTGACTCCTGCTCAACCCAGCGTCCTCCCTGTCCACCATCTTTCAACATCTTACAATGCTGTGGTTGCAGCCATTCCCCAACTCTCTCTGGATGGTACTCATGGCCAATATTTCTTCCACTTAAATGTTACGTCCAGATGAACACGTTTTACAAGTTTTATAGCTTCTCTCCCATTTATACTGCATCAAAGTATTAAGTCACAGAAAGACAACAGGAAAGTGTAGATGTTTCACTATCTACCAAAGATATTTATGGTAGTTCTTTGTAAGAAAATAGATTATAACCTTTTGTTTTATAATTAAAACATAGTCTGAGCAATGAGCTGTCAGAAGTCTTTCTAATAATTTAAGCCCAAAGAGTTGTGCTGACAGATTTTTTTATTTTATTTACCACAGCAGCAGCAACAGGTGTGGGTTTGAGTATGACCCGCAGCCCTTTGCTGCATGTCTTTCCTTCTCTCTGTCTATCTACACTTTCTCTATCCAATAAAGCCCCAAAATGTTCCTATTATTTTGAATAAAAGCATTAATGTACATTGTTTATTCTTTTTTGAACAACATAATTTTAATGTGATTGTATATTGGCAGCTACAAGTGCATGTCGTGGCAGAAAGTGGAGATCACCAGGAGGTCATGAGTGTTACAGTTAAAGTCATCGACCAGAATGACAACAAACCTGTCTTCTCTCAAAACACCTTTGAGGGACAAGTTGCTGAAAACTCAGCACAAGGTACTGATAGTGTTTTTAATTTAAGCTTGCTTGTCATGTGTGCTTGTTTCACTTTTACAGGAGAAAAAGGAATCGGTTGCTAATAGTTACAAGGTACTTTATTTGTAATTAGCTCCAGTAAAGTGGGATGTGTACATTGTAACCCTACTATAAATAAAAGATAAACAAAGCCTGAATGACTGTTCTTAATTCCCACTTCTGAATTCTTTCTCTCCAGGTTCTGAAGTGATTAAGGTCGAGGCTACAGATTCTGATGAACCAGATAATGCCAACTCAGATATCCGTTACCGTATTCTGAGGCAGGACCCGCAGCTGCCCAGTGACAACATGTTTGAAATCAACTCAGTTACTGGAGCCATCAGTGTTGCTGGCACTGGACTAGACAGAGAGGTTAGCCTTCTAACGCATTCAGTGACAGTAAGCACACTGGCCAGCTCGGGATAAGGGGACCCACTTATGACTGCCATACAAGGGATTTAGAAAAAAAAGAACAACTATTAAGTTGGCAGTTTTAACTTTTCTTTTCCCCTGTACCACTTTTTTACAAATTAAAAACAGCTTTAACAAACAGCAAATTGTATCAAAGAAGCAGGAAAATATCACGACTTCATTCCATTTTACTTGTTTAGCTGATATCTGTCCACTTATATCCACTAATTCAAGTAGGCTAACACAGGTGTGTCAGTGTAGACAAAGTTAAATATGATCTGGTGCTGTCTCAAAGATATATGTTCAAAAATGAAATAAAACTGTCTCTTCTGAGTGCAACTGGAAAATAAACTCCCTGGCTCTCATTCTGCCTATGCTACCACACAGTTAGTGGTTAGCTTCATAAGGTGGACAGCATTAGAGCATTAGATGAATCTGCAACATTAAAATGTACCAAAGTGTCTGTCAGCTCTTTCTGGTTTCAGAAAAAAGCTTGATTCCATATATTCCTGTTGCTAATAATCAACTTGAAAACTTTGTTCTGCTGGGATGTTGTCACATGACACTGTCAGTTCTATGTAAACAGAAATTAGTTAGCATATTCCACTGAACTTTAAAATGAGAAGTATCTCATCAGAGTCTCCTTTGGATACAAACTGATGATAGAATGTTTTATCCTTCTTGTTGATGAGCTGAACTTATTATATTTCTCCTCCAACAGAAATATCCACAGTACACTCTGACAGTACAGGCAGCAGATATGGAGGGAGAAGGGTTATCTGGACAAGCACAAGTAATCATCAAGGTCAGAGATAACATCAATGTTCTCTTTTTCACTAGAGGGTCTTAATAATCACTCCACGTTTGCAAATTTAGCCGAGGTGTCAAATAGATTCTGGGCTGGCCCAGTGTTGGGCACCGTTGCTCTCAGTGTGGTGATGTCAGCATTACTGCAAAGGAATGAAATGCTCTTTCCTTGACACGTTTTCTGAGAACACTTTTCATGAATAGTGGTTTAATAGTAGTTCAGGATTATCCAAAATTAGCTTAAAGCTATCAAAATAATGCAGAGAAACAAGGTGTGTTAATGAGATGTTGTGCCATATCAGGAGGGCTGTGCTTTCATGTTGTACAAAACCAGGCTACATATTAAAAGATATTTGTATGTCCAGTATTGACCTTGGAAAAACGCAAAGTTTCTTGATTAACTGAGGGCTAAAAACCAACATCAAAAGTAAAAACAGGATAGCAGTAGCAACATTGTCACTGTGAAAATGCTGCCCCTTGTTTTCAAAATGTGGTAGTTGGCAGTCGGTTGTTGTTTTTAGAGGCACTTTAACAGCCTGTGTTTGAATAACAGGTGGTGGAGAGCCAGTAGTCCTGGAAAAGCTTCAGGTCTCCTGTTCCTGTTTGGTAAGTTTAACTACATCTCATTTTTTAAACTGAATTGTCCAATAGTGAACTACACTAATTGTCATCACTTCCCCCATTGTAACATTTCTAGAATTAATATTAACATCACCTAACTTCTGACAAGAAGTAGTGCTTCTTAATTAACCCACAAGGAGCTGGCACTCTTACCTTACTGTTACAGAATCTACATTTCTGGATAGAACAAAATTGAAACAAAAATGGAGCTTTTTAAAATAATAAACAAACAGTAATTTCTGATTTGTTCCACTTACTGCATTTCCACTGATCCTGAGTCAGTTTGACCCCTTGAAGAAAAACATTGTTCACCCTGGTTTGGTGGCTCCGTATTGATATGCTAGAAACTTTTGTTGTGTTTTACCCAAAACAGAGCACGAAGACATCAGAGACATCTATCACTGGCTGATTCTACATGACGCTCTCTTCATATGCATGTGTGAATGTTAGATAGAAAGCACTTACATAGAAAAAAGTGCTTATGTGAATGGGTGTGAATGCATGAATGAGCAGTTAAAATGATCAAAGCTGGTTTGTCACTGATCATGTGACAATAAATTCCCAGCATAGTTATTATTCACATGTAAGCATTTTGTAGGTGGTGGGAAGCTCTGCATATGTGTCTTAGAAACTTCCAGGGGGAGCTGTGTATCTGCTGCTTTTCTTTTCCATGATTATTGTAGCGAGCACTCCTTCAAGTGATTTTCTTGCTCTGTTTGTCAAAGAAAACAAAAGATTCAAATGGTGTAAACCACAGTCAGCAGCTGCATAAACAATAGATTTGATGATGTGTTGGAACATGATCATGCTGTCACTGAGGAATATACTTCTTTAAAGTAACTGAAACATATATAACTAATTAAGAGTATTGGTATCCGAACATAAAAGTTCACAGTTGGTTATGTCCAAAAGTATCTTTAAATTCCAAAGAAATTAAGTACTGTTACTTTGTCTTGATGCACACTCAAAATAAAGTACTATTACATCCACTTACAAGTTTGTAGAAGAAACTTGTAAGTGGATGTTGTGTAGAGGAAGTGTATGATGACAGGGATCATTTTGCTGTTGCATGCCAAATGATATTTCAGATCCAGTTACCACTTCATGAATTGAAAACACAATCCAGTCAATATTGTCTGGTTTAAAATATACTTGGTGCTGCATATTATTTTTACTTAATAACAGGGTTTTACTGCAATTATAGTTTTTATTCATATCATTTTTAGTGAGCTTTTCCCAGCAAATAGACTGACTAACACAGATAAATATATTCCTGCAAAAACTATCAACGCATGTCCGCTTTGACTTCAGAGAAATCCTTATTCAGCCTAAAGATCAGAAAACAGAACTATCTCTATCATTGCACCAACCTTTACATTTGTCAAATATCGTTTTTTTATTACCTATAGACATATTACCTTATGTCTCAACATAAGAACCACATGAGTGCTGGGAACCCAGGTTACCCACCAGAAAATGGCATTGTGACAAAACAGCCAGTGTTAATCACCAGTAAGTTTTTTAACATTGTGGCCCAATACCGTATAGTCACAGTTCTTTTAATATGGCCTGCTGCATAAAACACAAATGAAATAATGTATATGTACTATACATGTATAAGAAAGGAAAATGGGATTGTTGCTCTTTTTTTTTTTTTTTACAGTAACTGTCTATCTCTTGCTCTTGCTATGCTGCCTCTTGTATCCTTTCAGTCAAAGCCAATAAAATTAAGCATTGAAAATCACGAGGTTGAAACTGGGACTGTTTTTTATACACTATCATGAAAGCATAGGAACACAACACTCTAATTTGGTGCTCTTGCTTTGTAAACTTGGGTTCATTTTGATCATGCATGAAGAAGAAAGTCTGCCCAATTGAATGTTATTCATATACACTGCTGCCCACTAGATGGCGACAAATTCACATGCATTAGTATAACCACTAACAGAAAACGACCTCATTTAACATGTCTGACAGCAGGGGCGGAGCGTGGGGGTGGCTTACTGGGCTTAAGCCCGGGTTGTTTTGTCAGAAGCCCGGGGTCTTTTGGAGTGTAATTTTTTCATAGTTAGATGCCTGGCTGACAACTGTATAAAACAAAAAGTACACACAATATTCGAAGCACATAGTGCACACTGTGGGAATTTACGACTGTGCGTGAATCCCCCCTGATATTGGTATGATCCGAGCTCAGGCACTAAGCGACTGAGCGAGGGGGCGGGGCAGCTACTGCCTGTGAGTTCGCTGTTGGAGAAACGGAGCCAGCTCTACTAAGGAGAGCTTAAGTTTGAGCAGGTACCAAAGCAAATCATTCGTACCGTACAAATAATGTAAATATGACGGTGAATCACGAAAGATATCAAACTGATCACTTGACCAATATTACGTTACTCGCTCTTCAAGTGAATCAACAAATGGCGAAATGAAAAGCCGAACAAATGCTATTTTTTTTAGAGAGTCTTAGCTTACGTGTGTTTATTTCATATTTTCAGTTCTTACCCTCCCCGACTAAATCGGTTTCAGTTATGTACTGAAATATAAGAATGGACATTAGGAGCTTCTTTCAAAGAAAAAACTCAGGTAAATGTTATTTTATATATTATGCTTTGTATGTTGTTCAGTATATTTCTATGCAAAACAAGAGGGATTTCAGTACACAGCAGGATATTCACATTTGTAACCAGATATTTACATACACTTTAGGGAGAAAACATAAAACATTTTTACTGTACAACATCAATTTAGAGTAAACTTTTGTTTTAGATAAATATTGAAATATCTTTTGAATTAGTTAAATGTCAGAATAAAGAGAGACAGAGCTGTCTATTTTTTATCACTTTCATCAAATTTAGGAGTACATGTACACTAAGTTTATTGTTAATTAATAAGAAACTCCAGACGATTCCATTCTGAGCTGAAGAAGCTTCTGATTGGTTCGTAGAGTCCATGTGAGTAAATTGGTGGCACAGCTGTGGATGCATATAAGGCAAAACACAGAGCCTGTTTCTGTGACATGGGAAAATCAAGAGACATCAACCAAAACACCAGGAAAAGAACTATGGAGCTCCATAAGTGTGGCTCAATTTGAATACAATTTGGTGCCATTTGCAATTAAGAAATACAGATAGTTTCTCTCTTTACTCTTAAAGTTAACAAATGTGTTTTTTATATGGCTCAAGAGTTGGGAGCTTGCCTTGTAATCGGAAGGTTGCCGGTTCGAGCCCCGGCTTGGACAGTCTCGGTCGTTGTGTCCTTGGGCAAGACACTTCACCCGTTGCCTACTGGTGGTGGTCAGAGGGCCCGGTGGCGCCAGTGTCCGGCAGCCTCGCCTCTGTCAGTGCACCCCAGGGTGGCTGTGGCTACAATGTAGCTGCCATCACCAGTGTGTGAATGGGTGGATGACTGGAAATGTAAAGCGCTTTGGGGTCCTTAGGGACTAGTAAGGCGCTATATAAATACAGGCCATTTACCATATTTATCAATCTAAAAAAATAAACATTTAGTCTGATTTGATGTTACAATTAAAAAAGTGTTTGTGTTTTGATCTGAAGAGTACATAAATATCTGGTTTCAACTGTATATTTGATGATTGTCAGCACAAAGAGGGAGAGAGAGGAACAGAGAGGGAGAGAGAGGGAGATGGAGAATGAGGACAGAACAGAGATGAACAAGAGCAGGTGAGACACACATGTTAGTCAAATGGTTGTTTACCAAAGTATCACCGTATCATAGGTACTCATGTATCTCGTACCTAGTGTTTCTTTTTAGGTTTGCTATTTTTCAAATTCTATATTTATTAAGTTATGCAGGCTTGTTTGCACAACAAGGCTAAATAATTATATAAACTTTTCTCAATCTAAATATTGGACTTTGGTAGAATTAAAAAATAAGTGTAGTGCAGGTCTATGATGATTTTTAGTGCTACTATCATCTAGTTCTGATTCTGGTTCTGTCTTGGTTACTGTTGTAGTCCTGTTTTAATTCCGGATCAGTTCTGGGTCTGGTTGAATTGGGGTTTAGTCCTCGTGTCTTGATACAGCCCCGACTTTGTTCTGCCTTGCTGCTTAATTAAAAAACTAGTTTAAGGTGTCCTGCACATGTGATATATATTTTTCCCTATATGAAGTCATTCTTTTTTGAACAAAACTCAAAACAGAGCCAATTAATCTTTCAGTCATCTCTAACCCCCCCCCAAAAAAAAATAAAAATCCCACATGCATACTACCCTTTAGGGCTAAGCCCCGGGTGTTTCAAATGTCTGGCTCCGCCTCTGTCTGACAGGAAAGAAAAGTGAAACCATATAGACCTTTATAATAACTTTCCTATTTCAACAGTGGGCAGCGACTGGTTCAGGCTTCCCGGCTGCCTGTCACTGCAAGTCACAGCTTGTTGGTGGAGTAACGCCATGTTATTTAAAGACGGTGAAGTCCAGCCTGCTGACTATGTTGCTTTCACTTATAGGTCTGAGCTCTCAGTGCACTGTGTCAGGCCAGCACAGCGACTCACTCACTTTACAAAATCTGGTCTGTCGGTCATGCATGTGTGAAATAATACGAGAAAAATATCGTTAATTTATTGTTTTGGAAAAGATATTTGCAATTTTTTGCTTTGTCCATGATTTAGAGAAGGCAAAGGTACAAGGATTGCCATTTAGGTTGTTTTTTCTTCTTTTTTATATTCTTTTTCGTATTAATGTTTTATTATATCCAAAGAAGTTTAATTTCAGAATTAACTTCTTGTGTGCAAATATCAACTGCACTAAGCAAGCTACATATTTTGTTTAACAATATCTTTGGAATATTTTTAATAGCAATAGTGAAACCAAAAACAAAACAAAAAAACTGAACGAAATCAACCTAAACAAGAAGAGGAACAACAATCTCCTCTTAAAGAGGCTGAAAAGATTTAAGTTGTGTGCCACCCCAACTGTGATGTCATCACGCCCTTTTAAACAACAAAGTTTGATTTGAACATTGAATCAAACAGGCCTCTAATGTGAAAGGGTCTCTAATAATGCTGACCATTAGAGCAGGGGTGTCCAACTCCAGGCCTCGAGGGTCGGTGCCCTGCAGGTTTTAGATCTCACCCTGGGTCACCACACCTGAATCAAATGATCAGTTCATTAGCAGGCCTCTGGAGAACTTCAAGACATGTTGAGGAGGTCGTTTAGCCATTTAAATCTGCTGTGTTGGATCAAGGACACATCTAAAACCTGCAGGACACCGGCCCCTGAGGCCTGGATTTGGACACCCCTGATTTAGAGAATCACTGTCAACTCTTTTTACAAATTTTCCTTTGTGATTTTCTTCTGAAGCCATTTTGATTAGGACTTCCATAAAAAACAAGGAATCAAACTGAAAGCAAAGTCTCCAACAAACAAGATCAGACAAGTGGGCCGTCTGTAGTCTGTATTCCGGGAATTCAGACTCAAACATGTTCCTGTCTGTCTGCTGGGTGTTTGGTAGCAGGTTATTAGCCAGATATACGCGATAAACTAACTGTGGATTAAACTGTTTGTTTTGTAGTCGTTCTTCCTGCCTTAGTTAAAGCTTTAAATACACCAGTGTTTACAAATGGTTTACTTCAATTTGCAAACCACGCAGAAAGACAGTGAAAATGGAAACAATAACAAACAGAAACAAACAACAAGCTACGTAAAACCTGTTCTGCATAATTATCTGTTCTTTCAAGGCAGCTGGAAACACAAAACTGGGATTGTCACCTGGATAAACTTGTTGGCAAACATTTACAAATGGAGTTGAGTTGAGTTTCTGGGCCAGACTTCCTTTAGATATACTGGCTCTTGAAAATGTTTGGCTCTTTAGCTAAATGCTAACTGCATGCTGTTTGCAGTTATGGAGAAGTGAAACATACAGGAGCTGGAAGGATTTTGTGAATAAGAAAACATTAATATGCATGACTTGACTGCTGGTATTGTTTGTGCTTTCTGACACTTTAAAGTGAATGATAAAGAGACCTGAAATAAAAGCACATGTGATATTATTGTCTTGCAAGCCAGTTGTTCCTGTTTAGCAAGCCTCTGCTGTCTGCAGAGAGTGAGGCAGTTTTACAGCTGCTGATAAGCCAGGCTCTTGCTTCACTGTGCCTTTGCTTCTGTTTGCAGTGGAACAGCTTAACTGAAAGGCACAGAGGTGTGTCAGTTACTGAAAAAACATTTGGGGAAGGTTTTGTACCAAACATTGACATAGTTTTACCACCATATTCACAGTGGCTGTTGCCAGGTAAAACCAAAGAATAATGCCATTCCTGCCCTACTCTTGGATTTGCTTCCTGTGTTTACTAATGTCAATGACTGTAATTCTGGAAAAGAGCCACACCTATGCTCGCACCTGAATGACAATAGACAGGCCATTAAACACACACAACAAGCACATGCAGAGGTAAAGATTAGAGGTGTGGTCACAAGATTTCTTAGAGATAAACAGCAGACAGGCCTCGTCCTCAGGCTCCAGTCTGCCAGGGATTAGGATGTGGTTATGGGGGGATGAAGAGGAATTCTTTTGGTTTGTGCCAGTCAGTTTCCATGGATGTGTTTTTTTTTCTTTTTGCTCTTTGGTTATTGTTAAAGTGAAGTCGTTACAAGAGTTGTTTTTCTGAAAGCATCCTGGCTTCATAGTACTAGGCTAAATTGTTAGCGCAGCGCAGTGTGTTTAGAGACACTCCCAGCAGGAGAAAACATGTCAGCACAGGAAGTGAGCAGCCTGAGGTATATTTACTGCAAACATGTTCAGTGCCGTTAGCTGAGAGCTCAACTCATTTGAACTCTGGTGACACACGATCAGAGAGAGAAATATAAACGGAACCAATGCAGGTTAAAGCTTGTTGAACGTACGTGTTTAATAATGTGGACTTTTCTGTGGACTTTTGTGTCTGTTCCTGAGATTGAACCTGGGATGATGTGCTTGCTACATTATGGAAGACCGGCTCTTAACCTGTCTATGCCCATCTAAAAAAAATTTGTGATAACGTTAATGTTTACAGCCTGTTACAAAAGACATTTCCACCTACATAACAAGTGTATAGTGGCTGATTTTTACTTAGTTATTTGTAACCCAGCCCTCCATCAGGCCTGGGTGCTATGATTGACAGATCCAGATCCAGCTAACAGTTGTTTGCTTGCCTCTACTAGTGCCTACTGCCTCTACAAGTTGAAGTGGCTCACTGAGAGAGCTTTGACACACTCAACAGAACGAAACCATAACTCATTTTGTGTGTACCTTACCTTACCTCCTCATGTCAAAATGGCTGCTGCCACCCCCCTTTTTCAATCTCACATTAATACAAAAGTGATGACCTTCTATCACTTCTGCTGTCTGTGGTATCTGTGTCCACCCATTCCTTCTTAAGATTCCATCTTTGACAACAGCTCAAATTTACAGTTAGACTGTAAAAGGGCTCAGTGTGACTAATCAAACAGTAGGGCATTACTGGAGGCTGTTTTTAGTGGCAGATTAACATGGTCTTCGAAGCTTTGTGGTTTGTGTGTGACTGAGTTAAACTAAACTCCAGTGTGCGTGTTCATGATAATAAAGGAATGTTCCAGTGAGCCACACTGGCTGTGTTTTAGCAGTTTTTGGACAACAAGCACAGAGCAACAAGGCCAGCACACAGGCGTGGTGGTATATTAACCTTTCCTGGAATCCCTTATCATTAAGGGAATTTTTCATTGTTACTGTTTGGCAAGAACACTTTCCAAAAATTATATTTACGTTTGCAAAACAAACCATTGTTTCGCTTTGTGTTTGATTCTATATAAGATAACTTCCCTTGCACTAGCAGGACTTTGTATTTGTTAGCAGTTCGTGTGGATTTTGACTCCATGAAGCAGGGCGTGTACAGATAGTTAACCAGTTAATCTAAATGTTTCATACAGTTGGCGGAGATGCAGACAGTGTTCTTTGATAATAATATTTTCTTTCTTTTTCTTTTATCTGTATAACAATGGAGGACACATCATGTGTGTGGATGCAATAGGAGAAGTCCCCACCACCATCACAGGATATGGGAACACTGTTTCAACACAGCTTCTGGTTTCCCGCTATCACAGCATGACTGACAGGCTCATCACAGCATGAGTCACAAAGCCTCAGGGCAATGACACATGGGAGAAACAAGAAGTTGTACAGAAGGAAAGCAGCAGAGCATCATATGAATGGCAATCATGTGGATCACCCTTTCACTCACAGTGATGCTGTTATTGGAAATGTTCTAACTCCCCCTCTGTCATCGTCACAGTTTCAACATAACTGTATATGGAAAAAGATTCTGTTGTCATCGTCATCTGTATTTAGCTCGAGACCTGAGATGGCAGTCTGCAGGCACTTTCAGAGTTCAGCATTTCAACATTAAGATTTTGTCTCTCTGCTGCCTGATGATTTGAAGGAACAACCTCAAAACATGAGGAGATTTTTCAAAATGTGCATTTTCTTAAATCTAAAAATCTCTTTTTGGATTTCTATTTTCAGCATAATTATTTCTGGTCCTTTGGTAAAGTTGTTTTAGGTTTATTTTTTGTTTTTATTAAAAACTAAATGAATATACATTTTTATTTTTTTCAGAAAAAGCAGCTATCACCACTTTTCTGTGTCAGACTGATGTCATTTGCATTAGTTTTCCAGTAACTGCTAAAGAATCAGTTTGGGCGTCAGTAAGGTTGGTAACAGTGGGAACCAGATGAATTTTATACACCAGTATTGGCTCAGATTTGACTGGATATAATTACCCTTTTGCTTAAACTGTGAAAGGGAAATTGTATGATTACTATATTTAAACTACAAGTAGATGTGCTGCAGCCTTAATCGTTTTATTTTTTTAGTCCTGGGTTCTAACTAATTCATTCAGATTTCACAATTTGATGATGCATCCACTTTATCGGCATTGGTGATACTGGCCCAATATTTACTTGGGCGTCAGTAAGGTTGGTAACAGTGGGAACCAAATGAATTTTATACACCAATATTGCTATTAATGTATATGTTCTTCTAAAAAATCCTAGTTTCTCGGATGAAGAGGTTTTAAAATAAGGAGAAAATGAACTATTGTCACAGAATGTGAAAATAAAACACTGACTAATTCTTCAGTCTGCTCTTTTATCTAAAAATGATTCTCTGGAACGATTACTCAAGAGCTAGAGCAACTATCACCTCCCCTCTCCTACTTCGTCATCCGTACAATTGCACAAGGCTTCAGGTGAAACCACAGGGGGAAAAAATATGACTAGGCCTTTGTCCTGCCCCACACAGGCACACATACACAGATCTTACGCTGGGGTGGGGATGAGGGGAACCTTTGTAAGGACACTGACAGTGCAAGGTAAAAGTAATGAAAATGTATTTATATAGCACTTTTAAAGACAAGAAACTAGTTACAAAATGCAGTACAGAGGTATCACTTAGAACCAGCTCGGCAGCCCAGTCGCTGTCCAGCCCTGAACAAAGAACATAAAACAAATGCCTCTTTGAACAGACGACTTGTAAGCTGAATGTCACAGATGTGTAGAGAGTGTGGTGAGCTTTCAGAGTTTTGAAACTCAGATTCTTAATGCACAATCTCCCTTAACTGAAGGTCTCATCTTATAAAGCCATAAAAGTAAGAGCCAAAGTTTTATACTGAAATCCGAGCCTGACTGGAAACCAGTGCTGAAGCTTTAACCCTGGGATAATATGAGAATATTTATGAGAGTAAGATAAACGTTTTCCCTCGGCATTTTGTAGAGATTGGAGGCAATTAATAGACGCATTAGTACAGGGGTGTCAAACTTAATGTGGAAAAATTGTGACTTATCTTTGAAATGGCACTTCTTTTCTTGGCACTTCTGCCTTCTCCTGCTGCTTTCAGGTCACACAGCACAGAGCAGGCAGTTTGCGCCTCCTCTCCTCGCTTGTGTTTTGAGGTTGTACTGTCACGTGACTTGGCAGTGCAAACAAACAAGCAAGCATGCTCAGATCCAGGTAGATAAAGGTGGTATAATATGGCTCAGATTTGACTGGATATAATTACCCTTTTGCTTAAACTGTGAAAGGGAAATTGTATGATTACTATATTTAAACTACAAGTAGATGTGCTGCAGCCTTAATCGTTTTATTTTTTTTGTCCTGGGTTCTAAATAATTCATTCAGATTTCACAATTTGATGATGCATCCACTTTATCGGCATTGGTGATACTGGCCCAATATTTGCTTGGTATCGGAAGGATACCAAATCTTGCAGTATCGCACAGCACTACTCGCCTCTTGACAGAGTGAAGAAACCGTCTTCATGTTGAGTCATGTTCTTGGAATGCCTACTTCACAACAAACTGACTTCATGTTTTCATAATCACATTTTGATCTGACACACTGAACTTCTCAATAAAGCACAATATTCAACAACTAAAACACAATTTTCTATTTAGGAAGGCTAATAAAATATCACAAATGATAAAAATGTCCGTTACTACTTTTTTCTAAACAGTAAATTAAAAAGAACATTATGGATAACAACAATTATTATATTTTAGCATTAAAAATAGCATTTTAATTAAGGATTAACCAAAGCATAAAAAATATTTTGGTAATTACCATTTAGGGCAGCTGAGGCAAAAACCTTACACTGGGCAGTGGTGTAATACTTGTGTTATGATCTGTAACTGTCATCTTTTGTACAATAACTTTGCCTGCAATAATTATTGCCTGCAAATATGAAGAATTACCTGATATACAGTCTCATTCAGTGGCTCTACGCTATCATGATCAATTTGCGGTCTGTGGTTTTTTCATCACCAGCAGCACTTCGCTGCAAATGAGCAAACCTGCAGTTGTTTACGACTGAGTGCACAAACACTGTTGTCATGTGACTGTGTTTAAGTGAAGCTCTGATCAGAAAGTAGGGCTTCTCTTCCATGATGATCTGATGGGAACTAAAAGCTTATGAGCGGCCTGACAATGGGCTTTTAACAGGAAGTCAAGTGCTATTGAACAGCTGAAGTGCTTTTATGCTGTTGTCAGCTGCAGACATATAGATAAGTTCCACCATGTTATGTACTGACCTACTATGGAGGTTTTCCTGTAAACCAATTGTGCTGATGAATCACTCAGAAGGAACTAAGAGCTACACATTGTTCTATGTATGGACACACGGTCCATCTGCTCTAATATATATGTATTAAATGTGCCTCTCTAAAAAAAAACATTTGACATGTCCTTCATATGAAATGGTGCAGCAGTCAAAGTTTCCTGTGTCATACAAGTGTATCTAAATCACTGTGGTAACCTATGCTGAATACATAACCTGGTTGAGAGCTCTAATGTGCACCCACACAAGCAGCAGCAACAAGAGCACAGTCAACAATAGCATAATTAACTTGAATTTATTTATTAATTTTTTTAACCACTCTGTCCAATACATTAACAGTGTTCTGTAGCATGAATATCTTGTGTTGCATTTTATTGCATTTCACCATGTGATAATGTCTCTGGCACTCAGAGGGATCATTTTGTGTGGAAGAAGATTTACACAACCAACAAAACGACCATTTTTAACTGAGTGTTTACTGCCTGAAGCTTCAGAAAGTGGCGCTTAAAAGAGAAAGTAGATAATCACTGTTATGATACCCATTATCTCCAACTGGGGTTTGGGGTTTTGTCAAGCCAAGTAATGCAAAGCAACCCTGGATGTGTTCAACTTTTTTCGTACTATACAACGTAGTTAACATACATAGTCACTTGTTTGTTAAGAATTTTGTTTAGGTTTGTTTGGTTTTGAGCAATTCAGAAAATTAAATCCAGAAAACTAGTTCATGCACTTATTACTTCTAGGTTGCACTACTGTTATTATTATTATCAGACTGTCCTTAAAACTCCCTGAAAAGTCTTCAGTTAATTGAAAATGCTGCAGCAAGAGTACTGACATGGACTTGAAAGAGAGTAGCAGCAGAGCCCGCTGGCACGTCACTGCAACCCCCTCTGGCCTCTCCTCCGTGGCTGCTGGGTGACCTCTCGTTTGGGGCTCTCCTCAGCTCTTCCCAGGAGGGTGGCACGGTTGCACCTTTGGCGGTCCTCCTTGGATCTGGGGCCTCTCAATGTCTGGGACCTGGATGTCCACCATACCTGCTTCATGCCCTGGGGGACGGGGCTATGGCTCCCCACACTCCCTAGCAGATCGTTACATGGAGAAACCTTTTGAATACAAGTGTGCTGATCCACACAGGTGTTCACAGACACAAACTACACCTTTCGTGGCTGCTGCCTCAAAGCACATTGTGCTCTGTCAATCTTGCGTACTGCACAATAACATGTAATATTTAGTATCTACTGTTATCTACTGTTAGCTAGTTTATTGTAATGGTGCTGTATTTATTATGTTGCTCTTTTTTGTTTGTTTTCTCTTCTGTTTTTTTTATCTCCATGCAGGTGATCCAGGTGTTTTGTTTGTTTTTCTTTTCTTTCTTCCCCCCTTTCTCACCGTCTCTTCTCCCCTCTATTTTTCTTTCTCTCCCTCTCTTTCTTTCGTTCTTTCTCCCTGTCCTATCCCCCAGTCATGTCTGTCACGTCTGTAACAACTGAAAATAAAATAAAATGAATACATAATTATAATAAAGGTCAATCAAATGGACCAATATGGCAAGGCCATGATAAATCCGCTTGGCATCTTTCTTGGCCTTCAGACAACAATTCTGATGGCTAAAGATCCAAACGGGACAGACAGAAAAGATAAAAAAGAGAGAGAGAGTATATTTCTGTATCTTGGCTTCTCTTTATTGGCTCCCTGTTAAATCCAGAATTTTATTTAAGATCCTAATGAGGCCCCATCTTGTTTTAAAGCTCTCATAATACCAGCAGACCGCCTCACTCTCATTGGCTTACATGTGGATATTTAAAAGCAGAATGGGAGGCAGAGTTTTCAGCTCTCAGGCCCCTCTTCTCTGGAGCTGCTCTCTACTTTTAAGATTAGGCTTAAAACTTTCCTTTTTAATAAAGCATTCAGTGAGGAACATAAGTATTTGAACACCCTGCGATTTTGCAAGTGCTCCCACTTAGAAATCATGGAACACATTGTAGGTGTATTCCCACTGTGAGAGACAGCATTTAAAAACAATTCAGGACATTGCATGATTTTTAAATATTTTTTTTTGTATTGCACTGCTGCACATTATTTAAACACCTGGAAATCAGAAAGAATTCTGTCTCTCAAAGACCTGTTACTATGCTTTTAAAAAGTCCACCTCTACTCTACTTATTAATCTAAATTAGTAGCCAGTGTCTGAGCTCTTTAAAGACACCTCTCCACTCCACAGTCAGTCAGACTCCAACTATTACCATAGGCAAGACCAAGGATCTGTCAAGAGACACCAGAGACAAAATTGTGGACCTCCACAAGACTGGGAAGGGTTACAGGGCAATTGCCAAGCAGCTTGGTGAAAATAGATCAACTACTGGAGCAATTGTTAGAAAATAGAACAGGCTAAAGACGACTGTCAGTCTCCCTCGAACTGAGGCATGGGATAAAGTCATGTGGTTAGATGAGACCAAAATAGAAATTGGCCTCAACGTCATTCGCCATGTTTGAAGGAAAAAGAAGGAGTTGCATCCCAAGAACACCATCCCTACTGTGAAGTTTGGGGGTGGAAACATCCTGCTTTGGAGGTGCTTTTCTGCAAAGGGGACAGGATGACTGCACTGTATTAAGGACAGGATGAAGGGGGTCATGTATTGTGACATTTTGAGCAACAACGTCCTTCCCTCAGTCATTGAAGAGTCGTGGCTGGGTCTTCCAACATGACAATGACCTGAAGCACACAGCCAGGTTAACCAAGGAGTGGCTCCGTAAGAATTATATCAAGGTTCTGGACCGACCTAGCCAGTCTCCAGACCTAAATCCAATAGCAAATCTCTGCAGGGAGCTGAAACTCTGTGTTTCTCAGCAACAGCTCAGAAACTTGACACATCTAGAGGAGATCTGTCCCACATAGCAAAATTGGTATGGCCCAGATCTGGACCACACAATGTGCTTACACATGGCCCACATGGCGCAGATCTGGTTTGCCAGAGGTGTCCCACACATGGGCCGACACAAGGCCAGTTGCAGGCACACTGCTGGCCCTGCGCTGGCCCAGAACAGTTTCAGCTCTGGCCCCAGATGTCAGCCTAATGTGTACCTTAACCAAGCCATGTAATGACAACATATAGTGCAAAAGTAACATGACAAAAATCTGTTCAGATAGTGAATGGACTGATTCGTATATAGCACTTTTCTACTCTCCCAGATTACTCAAAGTGCTCTATATAGCATACCACATTCACCCAATATCTTTAAACGAATGCTTCCTGACTACATTTATACACATCCACAGTCTTGACATGCAGACTGGAGGAGCCAGGGATCGAACCACTAACCTTCCGATCAGTAGGTGACTTGCTCTACCTCCTGAGCTACAGCTACCCAGCGGTAAGCATGAGTAAACCTTCACTAGGTTTTGGATACAATTTACACTCACAGACCTGTCAAACCTACGTTTGAAACGTTGGCTACCATAGCAGTATAGTATTGCAACATGGCATTTGGGTCTTCTAACTAAAATAGGAAAATAGGAACATAAATAATGCCATCATTGCCAGACCTGTCCCACATCTGGTTGACATAAACTCAGCCATGACACCGGTCAGTCAGAAGTGCCAGCTTGATGGCAGATCCAGGCCAGACCTGTTTTCTATGGGCCTGGACCAGATAAATCAAACCACAATCGAGCCAGATATGGCATGCTATCACATAGACAGTGCCATCTATGCCAGGCCTGGTCCATATCGGGATGACATATGTCTTATCATGCCAGAAGTCAAACAGCAGTGCCAGCTTGATACCAGATCCTGCTTGCTATGTGGGCGTGTGGAGGAGTGGGCCAAAATCCCCATTGCAGTGTGCAAACCTGGTCAAGAACTACAGGACACGTTTCACCTCTGTAATTGCAAACAAAGGCTTTTGTACCAAATATTAACACTGATTTTCTCAGGTGTTCAGACACTTATGTTCCTCGCTGTATAGTGATACTGCATCAGGTAGATCGAGCCCTCCCTTAGTTATGCTCCATTAAGTCTAGGTTGGTGGGGGATTCCCATGATGCACTGTTGAGCGTTTCTTCTTCAATCCCCTCGTTTCACTCACTGTGTGTTTATACACATCTCTGTATTTGATTATTAGCTGTTATTAATAAATATAATATTAGCAATAATGCTAATGAAAAAATATATTCTAAAGTGTTTTGAGGTTCGAGATATTTTGTTTGTTGTAGATTTTCCTGAAACTGAATTACAGATACTATGTGTTTATGAGTCAACTGCTGCTTATAAAAGTTAGGCTCGTTAGCTATTGAACCGTCTCACTGCTGTTGTTTTCTTTTAATCCAACAGTTTCTGTGTTTCCTCACTGCTGTCAGCAGATATTGGCCTATAAACATTGACCCAACAGTTAATAATTGACATGATTTCCCTTTTGCAGCAGCCTTTGGTTGCCTTGACTGAAAGAGACAGTCTGCCAGGTAGTAGAACAGACAAAAGAGCACAGGGTTTTTTTCTGGCAAATGATCCGAGTTTATGTTTAAATGGTATATTTATGTTTAATGAGAAGTGTAAGGGCAACCATAGTACACTAGATTAACTGACAGCAAAGCTAAGTGTCAGAAAGCATTAGAAAGTATTCCTTTAGTAAGGCAGTTAGGCTTAAAAGTGAAAGAATGCTCCTTAGCTTAAGACTCCATGAATCTGGACTAACAGCTCTGCCAGGGTGAACTTTGGCTCATCTTAAGAGGTTTCAACAGAGATAGAAACTAGCAGCAATGTGGTGATCATATGGAATGCCCATTCAATTCAGCCCCTCATAGCAACAACAAGTGAAATAACCATTACCAGTGTCAAGTGAAATTATCATCCTGTAGCCTCTGACACTGGACTCATCTCTGTGCTTATGTATTTTTATTACAGATATTCGTTTTTTCTTGTTCAATGGACGTTTTTCTTTCCCATTGTTGCCAAGTGAAAGCTCATAAGGCGTTTATGTGATTGTTGAGATTTTCTGTCTATTGGTGTAGAGTCTTTACCTTAAAATATAAAGCTCCTTGAGGTGTTGCATGAATACCTGCTTGCTTTTCCAGAATGCAGATAGCCGAATACCAAAAGAGCAGTGAACCTCGGAGCCAGCAGCAAGCTGCTTCTCAAGGAAACCAAGCTCACCGTGTTAAATAATTGTTTTGAGCCCCTCACTGTAGTTTTATACCAGACCAGAGGGTTCCACACTTGCCAAATCCCACCTAATTCTGTATTATATGACAAAATTATCTACAAATGCCTATTAGCAAACACTGGTCAGCTTCAAGATGACACACAAAAAGTGAAAAATATAAGTGCTTTAGTTCAGCATAGAAAGCATTACTATTATTTGATTATTAGCACTGTATATATGTATATATATATATATATATATATATATATATATACATATATGTATAACACCCAGCACGCCCCTGCGGGCGGTTTATCCTTCAAGCTCGGGTCCTCTACCAGAGGCCTGGGAGCTTGAGGGTCCTGCGCAGTATCTTAGCTGTTCCCAGGACTGCGCTCTTCTGGACAGAGATCTCCGATGTTGTTCCCGGGATCTGCTGGAGCCACTCGCCTAGCTTGGGAGTCACCGCACCTAGTGCTCCGATTACCACGGGGACCACCGTTACCTTCACCCTCCACATCCTCTCGAGCTCTTCTCTGAGCCCTTGGTATTTCTCCAGCTTCTCGTGTTCCTTCTTCCTGATATTGCTGTCATTCGGAACCGCTACATCGATCACTACGGCCGTCTTCTTCTGTTTGTCTACCACCACTATGTCCGGTTGGTTAGCCACCACCATTTTGTCCGTCTGTATCTGGAAGTCCCACAGGATCTTAGCTTGGTCATTCTCCACCACCCTTGGGGGCATCTCCCATTTTGACCTCGGGACTTCCAGGTTATACTCGGCACAGATGTTCCTGTACACTATGCCGGCCACTTGGTTATGGCGTTCCATGTATGCCTTGCCTGCTAGCATCTTGCACCCTGCTGTTATGTGTTGGATTGTCTCTGGGGCATCTTTACACAGCCTGCACCTGGGGTCTTGCCTGGTGTGATAGACCCCAGCCTCTATGGATCTTGTACTCAGAGCTTGTTCTTGTGCTGCCATGATTAGTGTCTCTGTGCTGTCTTTCAGTCCGGCTTTGTCCAGCCACTGGTAGGATTTCTGGATATCAGCCACCTCCTCTATCTGCCGGTGGTACATACCGTGCAGGGGCCTGTCCTTCCATGATGGTTCCTCGTCTCCCTCCTCTTTCTTGGGTTTCTGCTGCCTGAGGTATTCACTGAGCACTCGGTCAGTTGGGGCCATCTTCCCAATGTATTCTTGGATGTTCGTTGTCTCATCCTGGACTGTGGTGCTGACACTCACCAGTCCCCGGCCCCCTTCCTTCCACTTAGCGTACAGCCTCAGGGTGCTGGACTTGGGGTGAAACCCTCCATGCATGGTAAGGAGCTTTCTTGTCTTTATGTCAGTATAAAAAAAAAAACACCCAGCACGCCCCTGCGGGCGGTTTATCCTTCAAGCTCGGGTCCTCTACCAGAGGCCTGGGAGCTTGAGGGTCCTGCGCAGTATCTTAGCTGTTCCCAGGACTGCGCTCTTCTGGACAGAGATCTCCGATGTTATTCCCGGGATCTGCTGGAGCCACTCGCCTAGCTTGGGAGTCACCGCACCTAGTGCTCCGATTACCACGGGGACCACCGTTACCTTCACCCTCCACATCCTCTCGAGCTCTTCTCTGAGCCCTTGGTATTTCTCCAGCTTCTCATGTTCCTTCTTCCTGATATTGCTGTCATTCGGAACCGCTACATCGATCACTAATATACATATATATACATATATATATATATATATATATATATATATATATATACAGTAAGTACATCTGAAGCTGGTGAGAATGTGAGAACCTAGGGACTATAGTCTTCTAGGGTATAAAACTACAAGTTTTTATGTGAGTGATGGTGTTAAATGCAAAGTCAAAGGATGGCTAAAGTGACAGTTCAACTTGTAACTAATATAAATGGATTGTGTCAAACTAATTGTTTTATTTTTCATTTCCCTTTTTTCACTTCCTGTTCTAAAGTTCCTTCGCTGCCTAATTTCTCTTTCTGTTTTCACAGTTGTATTATGCATCTGTACTTCTTTTTTTGGATATAGTTTACCAAATTCAAGTTCATGTTGTGGAGCCTGTGAGCTTGTTGTACATTCCAGAAGGATAACGCAAGGACACATTGTGCACACAGTGTGTGTGTGTGTATGTGTGAGACAATGTAATAATGGTTCATTGTCAGAAATTCCACAAAAGATAAGATATCTGGTTAAAATACATTTTGTCTCTTAGCTGACAGAAAAGAAGAGTGAATGTCAAAAACTTGTATTTTGAAATTCTCCCAGGGTTCTCTTACTCATCCTGACGCTGTTCATGTTGCATGGCAGGTTTGCAGCTGTTACTGGACTGAAATGGGAGTTGTCTTTTTATTAAAGTCTGTGAAGGTTCTCAGTCATCCAGGTCATCGTAGTGAAAGGAGCTTGCAAAGGTTTCACAATGAACACACCCGAAACTCTGGCTGATTGGGACCCACGCCCAGTTTCCCACCTTGGCTCAGGCGATTAGAGGATCATCAGGGGGTCCTTTTGTCCCTCTGTGGGGGGTCACTCCCACTAGGCTTATATCTGGGACTCTCCACCATTTGACCTTAGAACTGAAGGAGCTTCTCGGATGAGAGGTGAAACGTCTTCAAGCAACTTAAAGAAGTCCAGACGCTTTTCTTTGCAAGCTCCTTTGTCTTTTTATTAAACACCCCACAACATGATTATCCAGATATCCAGGTACCAGAGTTGCCTCTCTGCAGTTTCTCTCCTCCTGACATCCCCCCAAAACCCCCATTCCCATAAAGAGTGTGTCTGCTCCCAGACCATCAAAGGATGAATTAAAAAAACTGCAAAAATTCGCAAATACCTCACAAAAACATTGCGATGTAACATCTACAACTGCACTAGAAGTAAACCGGTTAAATGCTGACTATTAAACATTAGGTATCTCTCTTCCAGTAAAGTAGAAGAGTATTTTTACCTTGCAAAAATGCATATTTATATGCATTTATGAGTTTTTCTTTTTTTTTCAAAAAATGTCCAGTTGATTTATGTAATGTTATGCACAATTTCTTTAAGACAGCAGTTACTGCATCAGTTTGGCTAGTTCTGTGTTTGGGTTAAAATATAGCATGATTAAGGATACAGAGTTATTAATATTAAACATCTAATTAAACCAGAATGTTTTTGTCAGTCCACCCCAACTCTCACGTAGCATAATGTGACATGTTTGTCGCATCCATTTAAAGTCAGCCAAGTGCTTGAAGAAAGATTTGAGCATCTCATTAGTTCCTGCTCTAAAGTCCAAGGAAAGCGGGGAGGATCATCAAGGACTCCAGTCACCCCAGCCATAAACTGTTCAGACTACTTCCATCAGGAAGGAGGTTCTGCAGCATCCGGTCCCGTACCAGCAGACTGAGAGACAGCTTCTTCCACCAGGCCATCAGACTGCTGAACACGTCATAGACACCTCACCTCCACTACTGGAACTTCAACATTATGCACTACATACTGTACAGTAATGCCACTGTTCTGCACATGTCTCAACTCTGTATATTTTTATATATTTTATTTTATTTTTTACTCTATTTAATTTGTAAAATATGTGTATACACACACACACACACACACACACACACACACGTAGAAAAATATTTAGTATACACATCCAGAAATGCATATACTATTATATATTGTACATATATTTATTAGTTTCAGATGTAGCCATTCTTGTATTTTGCACAACTCTGTTGCTTGTGAAGCTCGCACACAAGAATTTCACTCACATGTACCACACATGTGATGTGACAATAAAAGTGATTTGATTTGATTTTTGGATGCCTGTTTAACATTTCATGGAATTCTATCTAATGGTCCTTGAGATATTCCAGTCTTACCAAACATGGATACCTGAAAGTGCAACTCTACAGCCATCATTAGAGAACATTATAGTGTCATAATCCTGCATTGAACAGACATTTATTGTGAACATTAAATCTTAAATTCTTCCAGTTTAATCTTCCAGTAGCTAATGTATAAATAAATAAAGTGTATGTATGAAGGTGGTTTCAAAGTCGTGGCAGTTAAAAAAATTTAATCAAAAAGAGAATCAACTTCTACATTAAAGGAATGATTACACATTACACAGTGACTTAAAAGGATCACTCACTCTTCCATCTCAAGAAACTGATAATGCAACATGACACTTTTCACTGCCTTCTTCCTTCTCTGCCCTCACATTCTCTTTGCTTCCTCTTTCTCCCTCCCTCTCTGTCACACACTGATCTTTTATTGGCTAAGTGGTGGTCACTGTAAACTGACCATTCTTCCCACCCCCACATCTCTGTGTTCCAGGGATGAAAGAAAGGCGCAAAAGATAACATCACTTAACTGCTTTTCAAAAATCCCCCATCTTCCATGCCTGTTCACTCTTAAACTGTGAGGATTAGACTACACAACATATGATATAAAGGGTATTTGAAATAACCATCTTCAGCTTAACTTGTCATTTTAACAGTAGCTTCATGCACTGGTTGATTTTCATAATTTTGCTTCTATAAAATGTTTTCAGAAGTCAGAGCATATTCAGTTAGACATGGCATGTAAATTCTAATAACACATTTCCAATCATCTATTGTAATTTTACAAAGACGAATTGCTGATTAATGTATGAATATTCTAATTAAATATCCATCAGCAATGGTGTGCTTGGTACCAAAAACATACCAAGCACAGAATTCAGAAAGAAAGGAGGCAGGGAAGAGGAATCCAGCAGCTAACATTAGCTATGGCTGAGCCTGGCTACATTCATGGTGAGTAAACTATTTGCCAACGGTGTTTTATTTGCTCCTCAGCATCACAATGACAGCATTTGAACAGTGCTGTGAAACTGTTTGTAATCAGGGTATGCTGAAATTTGCTAAACTAGCAAATATTTATAGGATCTGCTAACATTCAAGCAAGAATATCTGTTCCCAGAGTTAGCTATCATTTTGGCAAACTTTAGTTAGGTAAAGGTCTGTCAAAAACCTAAATTAATTAGATGGTTTCATAGATGTTATTTCAGTTTTCAATTCATTAAAAATCTGCTAAGTCGTGTATTAAATATGAAGTTAATTAATATCAGTTTTATGTGCTTATCGGTGTGATTTCCTGAAAGCTAAAGAGTAAGCTAATGTTAGCTGCTAGCTTCCATCAAGTTTCTATTTTCTTGGAAAAGTAATTAGGGTTAGGGTTCTTGTTTATTTTTTTTTACTTTTCACACATCTTGGCATTGTTTTGGTTAAGGAAACCCAGTGGACTTAAATATTTCAGTGCAGTCTTAACCCCCCTCAAGTATGAATGTGTGTGAAGGTTAGCTGGAAAGTGCTTAGAAGCATAGAAGAAAGTGCTTGTGTGAATAGTCGAAGGTGGCATGTTGCATAAAGCGCTTTGAGGGCTCCAGGAGAGCAGAAAAACGCTATATAAGAATCAGTCTAATTACCATTTAACTCAACAAGCATTTGTTTGTGTCTGCCAGATTTTAGCTGGTAATACTATTATATCCTTTTGTGGCTGCATTTTAGGAAAGCTACAATCTCTGATATCCAATTCTGTGCAAACAGTCTTGATCTACTCCTCATTTCTTTATATATTACTCAGTCAAACATAAAACAGCAAGTAACACAGGTGAATCAGTGTTAGTTGACAAATAGCACAGGTAAAACCAAATCTTTGAGCACTTTGTTAATCACAAAAACACATAATTGTTCCCGTTTCTTTAGTTGATTCTTTTTTTTTTTCTTTTTTTTTTTTGCCTGTCCCGTTTGGCTCTTTTGTCATCAGAATTATTGTCTAAAAGCAAACAAAGATGCCCAACGGATTTACTTTACCAAATTGACCATTCCAGCCTTGCCGTAATGGTCCATTTGATTCACCTTTTATTGTTTATTTTATTTTCACTTGCTGAATACGGGACAGACTTGACTGGGGGAAAGACGGGGAGAAAGAAAGAGGGAAAGAGAAACAGCTGAGAATAGGGACGGGGGAGAAAGGCAAAAAAACAAAAACCAACAGAACGGGCAGAAAAAAAATGCATATATCAATCACCTGGATCACCTGTTGAGAAAGAAAAAAGAAAACAAGCAGAAGAGAACAAGAGTAATAGAATAAACAACATCACAATGATATATGGGAATATGACAGTAAATACTAAATATTAAACATTATTGTGCAGCACATAAGATCAACAGAACACAGTGTGCTTTGAGGTGGGAGCCAAAAAGGGTGTAGTTTGTGGGTGTGATCACCCGTGTGTACACCTGTGAGCATGGACGCGCTTGTTATTTTAAAAGGTTCCTTCATGTAATGATCTGCTAGAGGGTGTGGGGGGGCCACAGCCCCGTCCTCCAGGGCATGAAGCAGGTATGGAGGAGATCAAAACTCCAGACATCCAGAGGCCCCCAGAACACAAGAGACCAAGGAAGACCAACAGAGGGGCAGCCGCGCCACTGTCCCAGAAAGAGCTGAGGAGAGCCCCAGATGAGGGCTCACTCAGCAGCCGCGGAGCAGAAGCCAGGGGGAGTTGCAGTGACGCGCCCGTGAGCTCCGCCGGCAGCCAGCTGTGCCAGAGTGACCGAGCCCCAGGCCGAGAGACCGAGGGCACCCCACCTCCGAAGTGGCCCGAGCGAGCCCCAGGCTCCAGGCCCCGATAAGCGGCCGCCAAGGAGTGAGCCGGTGTGTACCTGGACGCCCATCCCCAGACACAAAGAACCACCAACGCACCAATGTCTGAGGGGGTCCGCCACTGGCAGGGGAAGTGGTGGTGGGTGGAGATAGGTCTCCAAACCTTGGAGGGCCTGAGATGTCCCCAGAGAGGTGGCGTCTGACACCCAACCTGACATATAGACACAGACATACAGGCACACACATATACAAACATCCATTCCCACCCTCATGCTCTCATATGCACTTACTCCACACTCAACCAACGTGGAGACAGACATAAAGAGACGCTGTACACACGATCACACTCCCCAAGCGTACTCTACGAACCGGGTCTAGGTACCCTTGCCCCTGGAGGGGGGAACTGCACCCAGACCCAGGTGGTGTTACCCTTTTCCCTGCGGTGGGGAGAGGCAGACCGCCCCGACTCCGCAGCAGCAGGGAGGCCCCACACTCCAGACCGCAGTTGGACGGCCAACTCCTCCTCCTAGCCCCCCCGCTCCAGCAGGTCGCAGAGAACGGGGGTGAGAGAAGACTCCACACCTCCCTCCACCCGCTCATTGTAGTGTTGATGCATGTGTGTTCTAAGATGCATTTAAAACCCAGGAGGGCATGGAGCTACCTGCCAGAGAGCAGCAGATAAGCGCATGGTCCCTCCTGCTAGCCCTCAATGTCTACGTGTATTTAAAATTGAGAGGTGGGCAACGACGCCAGGGGTGGGGTGTACACCCTGATGGTACTTTGGATTCCTTCTTCTTTAGTTGATTCTGTAAAAAAGAAAAATGACAAAGGACACAGTGTGACAGGTATAAAATTTTAGTTTTTCTGTTAAAATGTTATTAGATATCTTGGCATATCTCTGCATGTTGTGGAGTGTACCCTTAAAAATGTGAGGACTGTCAGGAGAAGAGATACAACAGTGAGTGTCTTATTAAAGCTGAAACGTATCATCAGATTTTGATCTACCATCTAAAAAGCATCTGGTTGGCAACAGCTTTGTTTTTTCAGCATGCCAATGATACGCTGCCAATGCAGTAAAAGCAGGCCCAGATAGAAAAACATACAGTGGAACACTATCCATGATGGATTGACCTCCCAGAGCCCGGATCTCAATATTACTGAAGCAGGAATACAACAGAAAGACCCCAAAAAGATAGTCCTGACACAGAACAGAAGAAAAAGCAGCCAACATCTAAAGAAGAACTTTACAATGTCCTTCAAGAAACCTGGAGAACTATTGTTGTAGACTACTACAAACATTGTTTACTTAAACTATTGGACTTGAATAAATGAAATTCCATTTAAAATAAAGTAGTAGTGCATTCTCTCAGTCACATGCTTTCAGACTGTGAGGGTAAGAACAGCATGGATGAGAAAAGTCCATTTTTCTTCAGTATCAATTACTGATGTTTATCAGCACATAGCATTACTTCAGTGGGTACGCTTACAACAGCTTATTAGCAAATGGGATGTTGTGTATTCAGATGACAGTGAAAACTGAAGCAAATAAAGCTGAATGCTTAAATTTGTGTCATCAAATTCTGTATTTGGCTTCTGTTCGGGGATACTGTCGATGATTTCCTTTCAACACTCAGCTGAATACATCCACTGGTTTTCAGACAGTCATTTGTGGTTTTTTTAGGCTGGTTTCACACTAATGACTTTATAACACTGTTGGTTGGCTTTACAAATGAAAGATGGTTTTCTGTCAGCAGCTTCACGTGTTTTTTAGTGATTCTTAGTAAGCAACTGTGGATAAAGTCTGAATGTCAGTGTGTGTGCATGTGTGAGAAAGACATGGGGAGTGAGAGACAGATTATCAGTAAGAGGAAATGAGACTGAGAGCTCCCGAATGTGGCTGACTGAACTCAGACTCAGATCGTTGCTGATAATAACGCTGTCCGCTGCTACTATCCGCTGTGTCTCTGTTTATTATTTATGAACAGAAACTACTTGTTCCTGTCACTTCAGGTGTGACGGGCTGGGATGACCATATTAGGAACACGGAACCTGCGCACCTGTAAGCTGACGTCATGTGCTGAAAGTACCTGAAAGAGCGCCTTGCAGAGTCGAGTCTCAGTTACAGAAACTACCTTCAGGGGACAACAGGAAGACGTCAAGAAGCGAGTTCAAAGAGGAATATATTTAGGATTCTTTTCGTTTTTGGCTGTGTACTCGAGAGGAATACTAAAAATACGACTTAGACAAATGGGGACCGCATTGTTCGCGGTTTTTGGTGCTTTAATCGTCGTTTTCCAGGTGAGACTTCCTCTTTTGGTTAATATTTTGCCATCGGTGCTCAATTCTCTCACTGTCCTTTCTGCTTAGAGTCACAAAAACTAAATGTCGGTTAATTCTGTTACTTATGTGATTGAACTGGACAACACCGGGTATCTTACAAGCAGTCTTTTCTTTCTTTTCTTCGCGGAATAATTTCGGCACCTCTTTATGCGTGAAGTAGCCTTCGATTTTAATAAAGAAATGCTTTTATCAGCTATGGTACTTGCTGGGACTAGTGGGCCAAACGAACTTGTGGGGGTCTAAAATCCTTATTGTGTGTAGCAGCTTTCTCCGCAGAGCAATCTGCAACAAATTTAAAAAAAAAAAAAAGTAATTTAAAAAAGTGTCTAAACCGCAGAACACACGCGGAGGTTTAGGCCGTCTTTCTTTTTCTTTTCATACCCTTCCGCCTCGAAGAGTTCGAGGTTGTGAGCGAGCCTCGCCCTGATTCCGCTCATGACGTTGTCTGCAGGTTAATTTCCAGTTCAGAGTTGTGGTTTCAGCTTTGTTTACTCCAGTCTGTTTCGCTTACACATATCGAGAAGCACTTGTAAAAAGATTCATTAATGTAAAAGAGAAAAAGGACTATCATCCAAGTAATATCGTTTTTGGGATTTTAAAATGAAATAAAGTCATTTGGCTTACAGGCACACTTTCAATTCATTCATATAATTACA
This sequence comes from Simochromis diagramma, assembly GCF_900408965.1. Classification (NCBI taxonomy): domain Eukaryota; kingdom Metazoa; phylum Chordata; class Actinopteri; order Cichliformes; family Cichlidae; genus Simochromis; species Simochromis diagramma. Next base: position 594,556 of record NW_024386935.1, on the reverse strand, counting down.
CGGAGCGTTAGACACATTTTCATTAGTATTTAAAGTGACAGTTATTTTGTTCTTTATTTAGTGTTTAAACTGTGTATATTAAGCAGCGCAATGCTTTGCCAAGGCTGTTGTTCTGAACAACAGCTCAAAGCTGCACGACGTTCAGTTTAAGGAAAAACCTAAAATCCTGACCTTTCAATGCTGAAAACACTTCAAGTTTTTGATTTTTTTTTTTTAAAACATGTAGTTATTCAGTTTCGAACTCTTATAAGCCTGAAGTCTTATTGTACGTCTAACTGAAACTGTTGCTCCTCTCCTAGGTGTCAGCACTAGAGAGAGCTAACAGGCCAACATGTGTGCCTGGATTTGAGTCAGAGCTGCTGGTTTTCAGAGTGTCCAGGGAACATCTGAGGCCGGGCATGAGGCTGGGCAAAGGTAAGAGCAACCCAGTGTAGGCTCGTACATGGGTGTTTTTAAACGTGTTTTTGATTTGGATGTTAATGTTTTCTGCCTGGATGGTGCGTTACTCTTAGTCATAATCTAAATGAAATTGTTTTTGGGTATTTGTTTCTATTGTCTAGTATCATTTCACATTACAGATTTGTTTGTATGAAACTGTCGGAGGGTTTAGACCTGAGTTGCAGCCCTACATGGAACAACTCTGCTGTTGTAAAGGACTCCTCCAGCCCAGATGGCCTTCAGCAGATTAGCTGGGCACATTGTTCTTAGTTGAAACCCAAACATGTCTCAGCCTGCTCTCACTCTGCTTCTGTTACTTTTACCTGCTGGTCAGAGCAGTATCCCCGAACCTGTTTTACAGGCTTTGCTATTAAAGTGAAACTCTAAAAAAGGAGCTGTTTTCTTTGATTTCAGTTAACTGAAAGGTTTTTAAAAGCTTCTTATAAACAGACTTAAACAGTTTTTGTTTTTGTTTTTTAAATGGGCTGTGGTTATGCATGTTTGCTTTATCGTGAATATTCGTTTTTATCAATGGTCTCTACTGAATACTGAATTACCCACTTTGATGGGGGTTTTTTTTTTTTAAGACGCAGACAATTTATGATAATCAGATTAAAACGCTGTGTAAATGTCTGTACAGCTTTACCTTGTTTATTTAGGAAAATATTGCAGAAATCTATATCTGGGCATCATATGCCAGTTTCTGTCCTTTTTCAATACAATTCAGTGAAATGTCGTTAAGAGTAGATGCCAACAGGGCCCTAGAGTAGGTGCCAAAAGTACTGCAACCTAAAAAACTAAAAATCAAGTTGAGTCGTGCTGAGTAGGCACTAATGAGAAAAGGCTGTAGTGAACCAAACACTTACTCCACAATACTTCTATAAGGAGCAGTGAATAATGGGTAGAATAGCTGGTTCGAAATGATTGATGGTTCCAACCCTACTAAAATATAAACATTGTTTTAGCTTTCTTGGCCTATGGTTATTACAGATGCATTAAACAACCTTTTCCTCTTCCAATACTGCTTTACTTTGACTGTATGTCTTGATAGTTTTATATTAATAGGCTGTTGTCTAAGAATACGTAGGTTTAGACAATTCTATGAATTGTTTTAGTTCAAGTCAAGGCTGTTTATCCCCCCTCTTCTTTCTTGTATCCTAAAAATGAATTACCAATCGCAGAAATGTAACAATTTATGTTAAGTGTTAAAGTAAATGAAGAATGGATTAACATTACGTTGTCAATATGTAATTTTCATAAGCATGGTCCCCTGAAGGGTGTGGGAAGTGAGGTGTTGTGTAGTTATGTTGTCTTTACTGGAAACTAGAAAAAATCTGTTCTGCACTGGCAATTTTGCTGCTTTTTGAAATGACAACCTGAGGTAAACGCCAAATAATTTTATTAATATTTTTACCAATTTAAACCCTCAAAGTGAGGTTGATGGTTGTATGAGAATGTGTACTTCAAATAAAACACAAGTGTGTGTGTGTGTGTGTGTGTGTGTGTGTAAATGCAGTTTTGACATTTTTGACAGTAGCAACACTCAGTCAGGTTATCAACATTATTTACTTTTAACAGAGCTAAAAACCATTTAGTCATCTTGCAGTCACTTATGCTGCTTTTCTTAAGGAAGAGGGAGTGGTGTCTGTTGCTTTTCTTTGAATACAAAAAACTTGCCAGATTTTTCACTATATGTACCACATTCATAATGATTAACTCTTTCCTATCCTTTCCCAGTGGGCTTCACTGACTGCACAGAACGCACAGTAATTCTTTTCAGCACTGATGACAGTCGCTTTACTGTAAAGGCAGATGGTACATTAACGGTAAGTAGAGTTGACAGACCTGATAGCAAAGTTGGGGTTAGTTTAGAAAAGAAGATATTAAAGTAAGATTTGTGGAGACTTAGTCTAACGAATGTAGCGTATGTTGTATTTCTGCTAAAGGTTTTGTTTTTTATATATTTATTTATTTTTACCTTCCAGGTAAACAGAGAGGTTGTTCTTCATAAAGGACACCGGAACTTCTTCATCCACTCCTGGGACTCTCATGGTCACAAAATAACAGTTCCAGTCAGTGTCGTTCACCCTGAGCATCACCGTGGAAAGCACCACCATGGAGCTCACACAAACTTCAACATTCAGCATCACAGTACTGAAGTGGACTCTATTAACAACACAGAGGTGGGTTTAGAGACACCGTTTAATGGGGCATGAATGAAAAGTACATTTGGAATCGATACATGCAAAATGCTTGTTTCTAACACTTTTAGTAGATACAACAGATGGCAACTTAACTCGTGAGGCTACATATAATTTATCAGATTCACAAACTTGAGTATCAACATGTCCTGCTTGCCTGCTTGGTAGGGTGATGATAATGCCTCATTGGCCTTTCTGGCTGAGATGTTGAAACTGATGTTAACTCTGGACAGACACAGACCCGTCATAGTCTGAAAATAACTTAAAACTCGTTCTGAGAACGTCTGTGCTCCTCCTCGTAGTTTAATTAAGTTCTGAGTGGTGTTCTATCCAAGCTCTTGCTAAAAAAGCTGTCTGTATGTTCTTCCAGAATGCCAATGATCCACAAGTGCCCGTTCTGCAATTTCCCAAGTCTGGTGGAGGGCTGAGGAGGAGGAAAAGGGACTGGGTTATTCCTCCACTCAATGTTCCTGAGAATCAGAGAGGAAACTTTCCCCTAAAAGTAGCTCAGGTAAGGTGAACTGAATGACCTTGTGATTAATTTGACAAACTGCTTTTTAAATGTTTATTTCTGCATAGGATCTCGCTGTTGTTTCCTCTGCAGTCCGCATGTCGTTTTTTTTTTTTTTTTTTTTCTTCTCCTTGGATGTCATAAGTAATTCTCAGTTATGACTATCAGTTAACTTTAGAGTAACGCAAGTGAAGTGTAAAGGCACAAGTAAAGATCTATATATTGTTGGCAGACAGAAAAGTTGATACTTAAGCGCCAAGTTAAAGATTTATTTGTCTCTTAGGTATAATTGTTTTTATTTTTTAAATTTCAGTTTATAAATGCTAAAATTTGTCCCATCTCTCACTACTCCTAACTTTCACTCCCCAACAATTTGTGGCAGATGGCTCCCTGTCCTTGAACCTGGTTCTGTTGGACATTTCTCTAGTTAAAAGGGAGTTTGCTTTCTCACGGTGACAAGTGTTTACTCATGGAGATCAGCTGGTTGTTGTGATTTCTTTCTAATACTATAGGGTCTTAATCCTGCGGTATGGAGTGTTTTGAACTTTGCAACAGTGACACACAAAATTAACTAAAACTGGAGTAAATTGGTTGACGATAACACTACGCTAATAACTCAAATTATTTACAATGAGTAATTATAGTGTGCCCAAAATGCTTAGAGAATCTAACAATCTTTTTGGTTTGAGATCACAAGGAGTCCTTCTGCTCTATATATCAAAATAACCAGAAATCTCTTGAATTTGAGTCTAATGCACAGCCTCTTTACTATTTAAGTTACTTTAGATGGTGAGATCTTAATTAGTCCTGTTTTGTTTTTCATTTGTTTTCATTTGTTTTTCCAGATCCGCTCTAATGAAGATAAATTAAAGAAGCTCTTTTACAGCATCACTGGTCCTGGAGCTGATCTGCCTCCTGTTGGTCGTTTCACAATGGACAGAGAGACGGGCAATCTGTATGTAACACAACCACTTGACAGAGAGGAAACACCCAAGTACATGGTAATCATCCTCACTCTGTCCAAATGTTTTTCCAAGTGTGTACTTGATTATTGCATTTTGATCCCCATTGGAAAAGTGTGTGTCTGTGTGGGGGCGAATCTAAACTTAAAATCTTCTGCCTGTGTAGTTTGAAGCACATGCTGTGAGTGACGGAGCAGGACAAGCTGAGGATCCCATGGAGATTATAGTCATTGTGATCGACCAGAACGACAACAAACCTTATTTTACGGTGGAGTACAACGCAAATGTTGCTGAGGCCACGGCCATCGGTATGTATAGAAACCTTATTGCCTCTGGACTTGGGTAGTTTTCTTTGCTTTTGTTCGTGTTTCTAATACTTATCCACTATATTTAATGAATTTCAAGATACCCAGAGATTTAAAGAAAATCAGAATGACACCTAAAGCACCAGAGAAGGATTTGGGTTGGAAGGAAATTAGCAGACGTTTGCATTAAGTCAATTTTATTTAGTAAATCTTGTAAATGAAGCAGTGTGAAGACCTTCAGACACTTCTGCTCTTGTTTACCTTTTTCTGAATTCCTCCACTCCAGGGACTGAGGTGGTTAAGGTTGAGGCCAAAGATGACGATGAGCCAGATAGTGACAACTCAGATATCCGCTATCGTATTCTGAACCAGGACCCACCGCTGCCCACTGACAACATGTTTGAAATCAACCCAGTTACTGGAAGCATCAGAGTCACTGGTAGAGGACTAGACAGAGAGGTAAGACCTGTTAAACATTTAAAACACAAGTGTCCTTTTACACCTAAGGGCTGAAAAAACATTTTATAATGAATCAGGATCAGCAGTCTGCCTGTCACTGCTAGAAATCAGTCACAAAGAGGGTGCTGCAAAAAATGTTTTTTGATAATGAAACTCAAACTAGACACAGCCTCTAAAGTATAGTTAGTTTCTGTCTACATTTCTGGTTTGTGTCATACCTCTGGACAAACTATTTATACTTTGGCGAATAGTTTGTCAGACTAGTCTGTGTCTTCCATGCAGACTACAGGAGATCAGAGCTGTTTCTGGTGCAGCATCATAACCCTTTTTAAAAACAACTTCACAGAGCAACAACAAACAGCCTCGTGCCAAATGGTCAAGAAATACTTTATTCTAACAGTTTGACCAAGGCTCTCAACAGCATCATGTTTGTCATAAGCAAAATATTAAATGAGTTTAGCTTCAGCTTCTCAGCCTTCATAGATGAAGAGCTTTAGTCTGTCTGAAGGCTGTGTTACAGTCTGTAAACTGATGTCAGTGTTTCCTCCTTCCTGTTGATGAGCTGATCTACCTTAACAGTCCTCGTCTCTTAACAGAAATATCCACAGTACACTCTGACAGTACAAGCAGCAGATATGAAAGGAGAAGGGTTAACTGGACAAACCAAAGTCATCCTCATGGTGACGGACAGCAATGACAACGCTCCAGTCTTCACTCAGAGCTCAGTAAGTATGAAGTAACTGGAAACTTCCTGTTTAACTGCTGCTTTTTCACTCTGTTAAAGCAGAACATTCATCCTGTATCTAACTGCATTATTAATGTTGCACTCACACATACTGACACAGCAAAAACCCAGTCTTTGACAGCACATGTGAAATGTACAAATGCAGTTAAAAACGATATTTTACCACATGCATAGCGAATTAAATTTATGGACTCCACAGTTGTAGACTTGCATTAAGTAATGAACCTAATATAATGACACAGACTACAAAATGAGGCCATTATTCTCCATTCCCAGTGAGGAGTCTTTAGATCTGTTTTCACTGCTGTGATTTCTGACTCATCCTTTATTTTCTCACAGTATAATGCAACAGTTGATGAAAACAAAAAGGATGTTGTGGTGGTTAGGATGATGGTAACAGATGAGGATGAACCACAAACTCCAGCCTGGAACGCCAAGTTCAAGATCGTCAGTGGTGATCCTGATGGACTTTTCACAGTAAAAACAGGAACTAACAAACAGGAAGGAATCCTTTCTACTGCAAAGGTACGAAGAAAATCAGGAATTCATTCATAATATTGGGAGATATTTATCATCTATGAATGTTTGTGTCATTTGATGGCAGCATTTCTGTGATTTCTTGTAACCTCATGTTGTGTGTGTGGTTTTTTGTTTTTGTTTTCCTTCCTCCTCCCTTCCTTCCAACCAGGAGCTGGACTTCGAGAGGGCCAGCAAGCACACTCTGTTGGTTTCAGTGGAGAATGAGATTCCTTTTGCTCCTGGTGTTTCTGTGGTCACTTCTACCGCCACAGTGGTGGTGAGTGTGAGAGATGTGAATGAAGCTCCAATATTTGATCCAAAGGAGATGCTTGTGGTAAAACCAGAGGACCTTGCTGTGGATGAAGTCGTGGTGCAGTACACCGCTTCAGACCCAGACACTGCACGCAAGCAGAAAGTCTTGTAAGTCGGGGGGTGGGGGAGAGACTTTCTACTACTAAAGAAAATGTATCACTGACCTCATAAGTGCTGCAAATATTAAATTTCCTTATAGATAAATGTTTTAGATTCCTTGTTCTGTTTGATGGTCAAAATTGATTCACTGTCCTCATGTGTGGCAGATATAATTACAGAATACTGTCTATAGCGATAAAACACTGAATAGCTGTATACCATAATAGAATATTAGGCTTATAAAAGACCCAAATACAGTTAATTAGTTAATTTGTATCATTAAGGTCTTAAAGCATTTTTTTAACTCCTTAGTTGTAAAAAGCTCATTGGGTATTGTCACCACCTTGCTGGACAGGCGCTGTGGACACCAAAGTTTGTGAATCTGATAACCCAAGAATGAGGCAACTTAGGACATTCAAATTCCTACCATAGCTGCATCTACTAGGAGGCTGATGGATGGTACTAGTGGCCACCAGTATTTTTAAATGATGTGAGAACCCTGTAACATTTAATGTGTTTAATTCTTGCACCGTGTATTTAGCCTGAGGAGAAAGCGGAGGATGTTCAAAATCAAATGCAGTGGAACCCCCGACTTATGAATACCCCGTTTCACGAAAAATTCAAGTTACAAAGGCACTGAACGGCAATATTTTTGCCCGTGTTATGGCAAAATGCCCGAGTAACGAAATCCACTGGCTCTGATTGGCTGAGCCCACACACAATGCTTTCCGATTCATGTGACAACCCCTTGGCTTCCATACTTGCGCTTCGCTGTTCCACTTGAACGATGTATTGTTGTTCTGGTTAGCAATTAGCCTATAGCCTATTGTTCAGCATCGCCTCAGTCAAAACGCGCGATGGGTGCTTCGACTTTCGACTTTCGAAAGACCCTCGGGAACGAATTAATTTCGTAAGTCGGGGTTCCACTGTATCACATTGTGAAACATGCTCATTGTAATCATCCTGCCTGGATAGTATTACTATCGTTCTGTGACTGTCTTGTACAGGTACAAAATATTGAATGACCCTGCAGGCTGGCTGAACGTGGACAAGGACACAGGTCTTATTAAAGTGAGAGCGTCCATGGACAGAGAGGGTATCTTCGTCACAAACGACAGATACACTGCAACCATTGGTGCCTATGATAATGGTAGGTGGCAGTTAAGACTATTACAATTTATAACTTTTAATAAAATTCCCATTTCTGAAAAGTTATGGAGGAACACTTGTTAAATTGGATAAGTTGGACTAGCCTGTATAATGTCCCGATAAAGTTGCAGGACAAGAAATCCTATGTTGCACAGACTGATCACTGAATGATGGAATCTTTTTTTCAAATTCCAGCACAAACGGCCTTTCCTGGGACATTCCCAACTAATAACCTTGCAACCCTTAATTTGAACAATTTAATAATTAGTAATTCAGTAATTAATTTGATCTTAGCCATTAGTTTTAGCCCTCAGATCTTTGTTTTAAAAGCCAAGTGCCAGTTATGAGGATCAGAGGTCTAGAGGAAAGTCTGTGTGCATCACTATGAACTTGGGTTTCTTCAATAAAGTGAAATATCGTTGTAATAAATGTTGTTCTCCTGATGTTTGTTCTGTTACCAGATGCTGTCCCAGCTACAGGAACTGGTACCCTGATCATTCAGCTGGAAGATGTCAATGACAATGCTCCATTTATTGAAGAGCGTGAAATCAAGGTGTGTCTTATTTCCAATAGCTCAAGAGTCGTTTTGTGTTGAACTTGTCTAATTGTGGTGCAGGATGGGTGTGTTTGTAAGATTTCCAACTACAGGATGGTCATCAGCATGAAGAAAAGCTTCACTGTGACTTTGTTTCCTCAGGTGTGCAACAAGGATCCAGCTCCTCAGCTGCTGTCAGTAACAGATAAAGACGGACCAGAATTTGGACCTCCCTACTCGGTGTCTTTACAGGGCATGTCAAAGACCAACTGGACCGCTAGGATGAACGGCTCCAGTATGTACACTGCTAACATGTGACAAGTATAAACTGATAAGATGGCCAGACTTTTAAATATTTTGGCTCAGAAACCAAAATATGTATTTTTCCTGCTAACATATGATTTGCAAATGTCAGGATTGTTTAGGTCGGACATGATTCAGTGTTCACCACTGAACATTGAGATTAGAGTAATTGGTGCAGCATGGCTTTGAAGAGGTGGTAAAGCTTGGTGAAAGTGAGACAAAGCAAATCCATGAACACAGAATTATTAAGTAAAATATCTGCTGTCTTATTTCAGAAACGGGCATCATCTTGAATTTAGCTGCTGAGCTCCCCAGTGGAGAGTACAGTGTTATACTGACAGTGGCAGACAAACATGGCTTGGGGCAGGACAACATCATCACAGCTAAAGTGTGTGACTGCAGGGGCACAGACTTCACTGCATGCTCAGGTCCAGGACGCTATGGTGCAGCTGCCAGCAACCTGCCCCTTATCCTTGGAATACTTGGAGCCATCCTGCTGCTCGGTGAGTCACACATCTGTAGTCTCAGGACGGTGCATCTCTTTCCTTTCCCAGCTAAGTAGGATTTGGTTGGTTACTGTGTGCTAAACGTTGTGCTCTGTGTTCAGCGCTGTTGCTGCTAGTGCTGCTGTTTACAAAACAGAGGAAAAGGGAGAAAAAGGAGCCACTCCTGCTGGATGATGGTGTCAGAGACAACGTCTATTACTATGATGAAGAAGGAGGTGGCGAGGATGATCAGGTAAAGGGTCACTCATTCTGATTACACATTAATCAAAGCTGCACACACACAAGTCTCAGGAACAGAAAACCTGAGATTTTCTTTTTGAGATGAAATGTTTAAAAAGGCTGATCAAATTTGTTCCATTTCAGTGATTTGACCCAGGCTTTTTACTGATAGAAAAGTTTGAGTAGACAATGGGCTAAGTGGATGAAGAGAGTGGATTGCAGAAGTACAGCAAAAATATTCCATGTAATAATGCATCATTAAATCACCTTCTTTCAGGACTATGACCTGGGTGTTCTCCACCGTGGCCTGGACAACCGCCCCGATGTGTTAAGGAATGAAGTGGTGCCAAACTTCATGCCTGCTCCTCAGTACCGGCCACGGCCTGCCAACCCCGAGGAGATTGGCAACTTCATTGAAGATGTGAGTGAGATTCTAAAGCTCCTTAAAACTTGATGAAATGTGGTACTGAGGTGTGAATTCAGTGCATCATTTGATAACATTGACCACAGTATTACAGAAAATGGCAACCTAAGCAGCTCTTACTGCCTCATGGAAGCACTTATGTCATTTGAAGGGAGTGCATACATTTTCATTGCTTTTTGTCTAATGTTATCACACATGTTAGTATCTTGCTCAAGGAGATTTGGTCTGCAGTGTACCAACCTTCCGATTGGTAGGTGACCTGCTCTAAAATCTTAGACATACTTAAGCTGGATGGCATTACTTTGGCTCCAGTCATGGTGACGGGAATCTTAATTTATTTAGTTTTTAAGAGAAGAAGAAGAGGGAGTTGTTTAACTTGCTCCCAGATAAGTGGCAGAAGATGGATGTTTTGGCTAAGAGTACATCATGTCTGTGCTTTGATAATGGTCACGTTTATTATTCTGTTACGTTATTGTGCTCCATGTGAGGTAATTGAAGTAAGTTGTGTAAAATTTCCTCCAACAGAATCTGAAGGCTGCAGACAACGACCCAACAGCACCCCCTTATGACTCCCTGCTGGTGTTTGACTATGAGGGAGGTGGTTCTGATGCAGGAAGTCTCTCCTCTTTGAACTCTTCAAGCAGTGGAGACCAGAACTATGACTGCCTCAATGAATGGGGCCCTCGCTTCAAGAAACTGGCCGACATGTACGGAGGAGGAGATGATGACGATATGCTGTAATCGTACCATATCACATGGCTGCATGTTTAATTTGTAAAAGCAAGCCAGAAAGGGGCTTTCAACAACACATTTTGTTTTTATAGATATATATGTGCACTGTGGTTTGCCTTCTCACTGCAATCCCGTTAGCAGTTATCGCCCACTGCTCAGAAGCCAAAGGATGAGTTTTTGTTGTGTTATGAATGCATTAGGCTCTGTATGCTTTTTTTCATTTTGGGTTTTTTGTAGTTTTTATTTTTATTTTTTAATAAACATCTGTTTGACCTTCAGCCTGAAGACTAATACCTTGTTACTTATTCTGTTGAATAAGTGCTGGAGCCACAGTGAACACTTCTGTGTAGGTTACTGGGCGACACCTGAGACACTCTGAGACTGGTCAGTCACACTGGGAAATGTTGCTTTACTCTACAGCATTTGTACTTATGGTCTCCATTTGTTTAAAAAGTAAAATTTGAAATGATTAGGATGAAATCCAGGTAGCTTGCATGCACCTCGTCAGCCTTTGACAGTGTGCTCAATGAGTTATGGATACTTTTAAATTGTTTCCTGTGGATCTGTTCATGTCTTTTATTACAATGATTTGTCAAAAACGAAATCTCTGAGATACTTTGTGAAATTAGCTTTGTTCTTTATAAAGATTTTATTAAGCCAACAGTGGATTTGTGTGGTCTAATTTCAGTTTAGTACTAACTGCATTAAAACATGCAGTGCAATAAACAGCAGTGACAAAAAGCTCCAAATTCTTTAATTTCATTGTCACTTCACTGCAGGTGATTGCAGAGAAAGACTGACCCACACAAGTTCCTTTCATTTCTTTCCGATCTGAAGTCTGTTCAGCTTCATATGATTTTGGACATGACTTTGCTGTCTTTGGACACATGAGGTGTTTGCAATGTAAATAAAATTGTACATGCACAGTAGGTCACTTCCTCTTGTTCAACAATGGAGGCACATTCTAGACAGATGTGTGAAGTGTAGTAAATGTACCGTTGGTAGCTATACTCTGGGTTTTGTCCAACCTAAATGCTTTCACACTTGCTGCAGTAAAGTGAGTGTGTTAAAGGATTCTACACGTTCTTTGAAGACAAGTTGGAGCTGGACTAATGTCCAAGCACTTTCTCAGGAATCACAGACTTGCAGGTGTGTGGAATTGGGCTTCTGATAATTGCCGACCACAGAAAATGTGATAGTTTTATGGTTATAATAATACTATGTAATTGATTTTGGTTACACTTTATATTGTAACCAAGGCCTAATTACTGCTCCCATAGTATATTTAGCTTACTTTGTTTTTGTTTAGTTTTTTATTTTTAACAACAGTAGCACAAGACGAGGACATACAAGGGTAACAGGAAAAGCTATAAACAGCTTGTCCTGGATGGGAGAAAAATAGAATTGAAATCTCAGCTGTGATGAGCCTGATATGTTCATCTACACAGATGCAAACGTGGATGCAATTTTGCTCACATACCTATACTAATATATGTATATTCATGCATAGTGTTATCTATATATACACGTACCCATGCACTCATACAGAAATACTGATACACATAAATAGATCTGTGTGTAATTACAGAATTTAATTAGATGATGTAATTAGGTGCCAGTATTAATAATAGAAGACATTTGCTGGAAGGATCTGAAAAGATAAATAACAACCCCGAGAAGTTGAAAGGGAAGCTTGAGGTGGCAGTGTTCAAATCAACAATATTAGTCTGAGTAAGGTGGTTGGTGATTTCCAAAGTTTGACACCATCTTTATTGTCCTTAGACTGAGGTCTGCCAGCTCTGAGCTGGACTCCAGACCTTCATCGATGGTAAATGGCCTGTATTTGTATAGCGCTTTTACTAGTCCCGCCTAGGGACCCCAAAGCGCTTTACACACCCAGTCATCCACCCATTCACTCTCACATTCACACACTGGTGGAGGCAGCTACAGTTGTAGCCACAGCTGCCCTGGGGCAGATTGACAGAAGCGAGGCTGCCATGTCGCGCCATCGGCCCTTCTGGCCAACACCAGAAGGCAGTAGGTGAAGTGTCTTGCCCAAGGACACAACGACCAAGACTGTCCGAGCCGGGGCTCGAACCGGCAACCTTCCAATTACAAGGCGAACAGACCATGAACATCATGCAAAGCATCCTTGTTTACATGGCTCTCAGTGGTTGGAGATCCTGTCATGAAGTCGGCCTAGTGAATCAGATGTTTCACTCCTCCAGGGGTTTCCTGATTGGTATATTTCTGGATATCAGAATGTTACTTTGTAGGGCTAAAAATGGGGCTGTAAAAAAAGAAAATAAAGACAGAAAATGAATTATTCATTCAACAACAACAACAACAACAACAACAATAATAGTGAGTAAATGGGAAAAAAAAATTTTAAAAAAAGGTGAACTGGTCCTGTCTTGCCACCAGGACATCCTGTTGTGTAATCACTTATAGCAGCTTCAATAGTGACCTACACTATGTTGCAACCTCTGCCTGTCCACTCTTTATTTTTACTAGAACTAATGGATGTTTTTATTACTTGCATTTTAAAAAAAATTTCTATTATTAATAAAACTGTTTGTTACCGCAGTTGTACCAAATATATTGACTGCACTGTTTACTTCTCAAGCACACCATCATACCTACAGTAGAATGGTTGACAAAGAAAAGAATGAAAGAACTGCAGTGGTAACGCCTGGTAAAGGTCCAGACCTCTCATTGAAGGAGTAGTAACAGATCTAACAGTTTATGATAATAATAGTAATAACTGGATGATTGTTTACAAGTGCTGCAGCCTCTGCACTGATAAGGGTAACCCCACAGTGCCAACATTTGCACTATACAACCTTACAGCCTCTGTCAGTGCGCCCCAGGGCGGCTGTGGCTACAATGTAGCTGCCATCACCAGTGTGTGAATGTGTGTGTGAATGGGTGGATGACTGGATATGTAAAGCGCTTTGGGGTCCTTAGGGACTAGTAAAGCGCTATATAAATACAGGCCATTTACCATTAGAAATAATCGTCACTGGCTCATAGTAAAGCTAGTTTCCAGAAACATTACCAAATGTGGCCACAAGATGGCACTCATTTACAGGAGCAATAAAGCTTTTATGTGACAGAACTCTGCTAGGAGTTGCACAGTGATCACTTTCTCTTTAGTATATTTAATATATATTTTTGAATATTACACTGTTTAAGCACCACGGCATACATTGTTTCTTGATTTCTACGTCAGATCCACCCCTCGCTTGTCATGTCCTATAAAGACCAGGATGGTGATGATAAAAATGCTCAGCTTGAGGCTTCCCAACAGGACCTCACAAACAACAGCATGACTAAAGTTGATGTAGCAATAGCTAACTTAGTTAGTGGGTGTGACTGACTGCACCTTGCACTGCCAGGCTCAAAATCAGACACATGATTTAACTTTAAAGTCAGTGGAAACATCAAATTACAATGAAAAACATCCCTTCAGATGGCAAAGACAAAATGGCATGACATTGCATAAATATGTACTTTTTATTTGTTTTGACACAGAAAAATAGGAAAACACTAATCACAACGCATATTTATGAAACCTTCCACACTTGATGGTGTACAGCATTTGTAAAAAATGCTTTTATCATCTTTGATAAAAGATCAATGATGGGAGAGAGAGAGATCACAACAGAATGATTGAGGTTGTCTGCAGCATTTGTTTTGCTGAAAAAAAACCCTGCAAGATAAAATTAAGGTGGGCTGCTCTGCAGCTGTCACTATAGAAATGCTGTTTCATGAGTCTTTGTGCTAAATGTTCTGTTGGTTTCCCTTTACATTCAGGTTCTGTTTCCTTTTATTTCCATCTACACATACAAACATCCAAAAAATTCCCCTTGCTATGATCATGTGACATCAGGATCTTGATGCTGCATCTCTTTATTAAAATCCAACACCAGATCATTTCTGTTCACATTCTTCCTGAGCTCCATTTGAAAGCTCGACGATGTAAAGCAACTGGCCAACAATCCATAAGGAAAAACCTTCATCTTGTGTCTTTCTGCCTGGAGCTAACACACTGTATGTTATAGAGCTCTTCTCCAGTTCCAGACTTCAGCTCTATGTCGCTCTGTCTGTATCGTGCTGAAGTCTTGAGAGGACATGATGACTCCATGTTTTTGAAGGGGGACCTCAGAAAGCCAAGAATATCCCCCTGAAGCTCCTGGTCTTAGCGACTAGGGGCTTTCTGGATCTCCACGAGTGCTTCTCACCACTGTAACCGAGTCAGCTGTTCTGGAGTGGAAGAAAGAGGAGAGACATGTGTGTTTGGGTTGGTGGCATCAATTTATTTACTTTTTATTTATTTTAACTAAAGACCAGAGATGGGCAGTAATGCGTTACTATAATCCGATTACTTTTTTCAAGTGACGAATAACATAAGGGATTACTATTGCACACTATAATTAGATTACTGTTACTTTCCCGTAAGCTGCCTTACTGCGTTACTAAATTGTCGTGATATTGTTTGTGAAAGTGTCTCATGACAATGACGTAAGGGTGTGCAGATCAACAATGATATGGAGTGTGGGAGAGAGTACATCCATGCAGCATTTAAAGCATGGATGTACTTACATTACTTTTAGTTTTCAAGCAAACCTCCACCCGCCTCACTCCTGCTAAACAGGTGAACATAGATTTAAGAGCGACAGGACTCAGTGCTGCTGAATGATTTTATTTATTTCCTGCTGTGTTTTACTTGCATCTATTTGAAAGAGCGAGTGTAAACACAAAACATTATTATATTTTATATCATTGAATATGCAGAACATAGGTTTAAATGTTAAACACATTTCTTCAAGTCAAAGACTGTTGCATATAATTAAAATTTTTGCTGAATGCAATGTGCATAAAATTAAAAGATTAAAACAAATAAAAAATTTAGAAAGAGGCTTTCCATTTGATTCAATTTTATATGATGGATTATGCAGAAAAAGTAGAATATGGCTCAAGGTCTATTGCTTTATTACGTATTCAGGTTGTGTATCATGTTTTTGAAAAGTAACTAAGTAACTAATTATGTTTGATAATAAGTAATCAGTAAAGTAATGGGAATCAGTAATGGTTAACTAATTGTTTCAAATAACTTGACCAACACTGGTCCTAAGTCACACAGTAATAAGTTATCTAACACAAAAAGAAACAAAAAGAATCAAAAGTAGAATGTGAAGCAGAGCCATCAGCCTGGGTTCAGGAGACAGACAGCTTAGTTGAATTGGGTGACCCTGAACCATGCCTTAGTTATTACTGGTTTACACTGGTTGACTTCCCAGGATGCACTGAGCCCCTCTCTTCTTTCCACTGCTGATGTGTTTACATGTCACTACTGAATGTCATTAACTTTGGTCTTGTCTCTCTAT
Source organism: Simochromis diagramma (assembly GCF_900408965.1). Taxonomy (NCBI): domain Eukaryota; kingdom Metazoa; phylum Chordata; class Actinopteri; order Cichliformes; family Cichlidae; genus Simochromis; species Simochromis diagramma. Next base: position 578,747 of record NW_024386935.1, on the reverse strand, counting down.
GCACTGTTTTTTCCTTTTTACTCGTAACCCAACCGGACTGCTGACCAAGGTCTCTTCCTGTTAAAAAAAATTAAATTCATTTGAATTCAAATTGATTTATATAAAGATGCAACAAATCCAAATAATAATTAAATTAAAAAAAAGGTTTTCTTCTGCTGGTCATCAAATTGTTGGGGGTTTGACTTTTACAAATGAAACACTTCCGGGCTAAAATTTGATTTTTGAATAAAAATCCACAAATAATCTATTCCATTACCTTTGTTCTGTGTGTAACCCTGTTCTGTACATGCTCTACAGAGACGTCTGGCTTCTCCTGGGAGTCTACACTGCTTCCAGTGCAGTGCGGTGCAGAACCTGCCTGGTACTGCCTGCCACTCTGGTTTTCCCAGCAGGCAAAACCCTTGTTTTTAGACATTTTCCTGTGAGTCCTGTATTTCATTTTGGGGAAGGTGTGAGCACCACTGTCTGCCGCCTCCCAGGCATGTTCAGGCCACAGTGGTTCAGTCTGCGTAGCCTGGCTTATGGTGGCTCTCTGCAGGCGCACAGAGATTCTCTGGGCTGAGCCCGTCATCAGGGTGATGGACTGAGTGTCGAGAGCTGGAACTGCTGGTGTGACGGCGGGGAACTCAAACACCTCGTCCTCATCTGGAAAAAAAAAAGGAAACACAAAACAGAGGACTGTGAACAAATTATTTATAGTGTCATGATACACCTCAGGTATTTGGGCTTGGTTGCAGCTGCTGAAGCATCAAATGTACAAGGTAAAGGCTCGGGTATGCTTTCTGCCTCTTAAAACCCCAGTGATTTTCCTGTGGTTCAAAACCTTACGTGACTTCTGAAATCGCAATTCCAGGCAACTAACAACTCTTGCTACATTGTATCACGTCATCTTAACAAGAATAAATTTAACAAGTGTTAAGTCGTTGAATTTCGTTCAGATCATATATGATCTAAGCACGCACCATAGAAACATTAAATTATTTTGTTCTAATTATAAGTTACACTTTTGCAAAGGTAATAACCTCCCATTTTCACTTTTTTGAGTGTATGCAGTGTTTGCAGTAGCTAAAAATGACCTTGACAGGCAGGCAACGTGGGGCTGCTGGGCAGTGAGCTGTGAGTTCCTCTGACTGGAGAAACGCTGCCCAGAGAGCCGGAGCGAATCAGCTTCCTACAGGCCAGAACCAGCAGCTCACGGCATTGTTTATGACAGTTAACACCACAGTCTGCAAAGCAAAAATAGAAGCATGTAGTCAAATGTGTTCAAGTATCCATAGTATCATGACAGTTTGGCAGTTCTAATGTGAAGATCAACTTGCTTTGTTGTTGGAACAGCAGCTTCATAGGCAGCAACAACAAATTCTCACATCAGCCTAACTCATACCGTTCTCTTGATTTAGCCTCTACATCACGTGAATGTCAAATTTCTTTCTCTCTGCAAATGGACGTCCACCTCAGAGGATCGTGGATAAATCAGGACTGTACAGGACTCACCACCCAAATACAATTTTGCATTTTAGACCAGCATAGTGTGTAATAACTGCTTTTTGTGTCCCACCTGTAGCCATTTCAGTGCATAAAGTTTGAAATTTGTGGCTACAGGAATGATAGTTGATGAAACACTTCACCTTATGTGTGAATTATACTTCAGGGGCAAATTAACTTATGACGCAAACGGACTCTAGACTCGCTGTAAATGTCTAAATCAAGCTTCACTACTCTGAGTTTTTGATTGTGCCACATTGTCTTTACAATCTTGATTTGATTTATAAGACGCCTCTAAAATTCTGGTTAAAGTTACAAAGAACTAGAGTGGCTGCCCTCACCATTAAAAAAAATAAGGTTGGTTATGTAAGTCATTATTAACGATGACCTTAAACCATGCTTTTTTTTTACTTATCTTGCACCTAACCTTTTAGGCTAGGTTGGATTTTTTAGCAATGATGATTTCAGAGGGGGCTAATTGTTATTTCTCTCTATTCATTTTTGTTTTCTTGGAAGACCTTCACAGAAGAAGCCAGTGAAATTATACCTTTGCATTTGTACCCCTGTTTGATGATCCCCCAGAGCTGTAAAAAATAGACAGAAAACAGCATCAGGTCACAACAAAGCACAGCAAATTTGGAAAACAAACAGGACACAATTACAACTGTTTGCACTATTTCCAGCAACTCTGTGCACGTCTTTTGTGTCTGTGCTTTGGACTCGGGGTAGTATCATAACAGTATGTACCCAGGTATGTTTAGGCAACTGAGAACTAGCAAGCAAAGACAGACCCTGTGAAATAAAAAATAAAAAATTAGAATGGGTGGGACAGTGGTGAGCACTGTCACCTCACAACAACAAGGTTCTTAGATTGAAGCATTCTGCGTGAAGTTTGTATTTTTTCCCAGTGCTTGTGTGTGTTTTCTTTAGCAGTATAGGAAAAACCTTCCACAGTCCAAAGACCTAAAGTGACCACAGGCAGATAAGGTGCTGAAATTGTACAGATTTAAAGCTCTGTAGGAATTTGTGGTTAGATCTGGCTTGTAAATGGACTTGCACTTATATTGCACCTCTTTCCTCTATTTGAGCACTCAAAGTACTTTCTAAGTCTCATTCACCTAATCACACACACACACACACACAGACACAGACAGAGACACACACACACACAGACAAGAAATACATTTTTGGACTTTTAACTGTGTTTTTCTTTTAACTTTTACAGCATTTTGGGGTGGCTGTAGCTCAGGCGGTAGAGCAGGTCATCTACTGATCGGAAGGTTGGTGGTTCGATTCCTAGCTTCCCCTAGTCTGCATGCCAAACATCCTTGGGCAAGATATTAACCCCAAATTGCTCTCATACTCCATCGGCGCATGAATGTGTATGAATGCTACTTAGAACAATGTGCTTGGGTGAATGCACAAGTTGTGTAAAGTGCTTTGAGTGCTCAGAAGAGTAGAAAAGCGCTATATAAGAACCAGCCCATTTACCATTATTTCCTACTGAAAATGACCTGCCCCACAGCCATATATACTACAACAAAGTAGTTAAGCAATAGGTTATCAATTAAATTAAAGAAAAGTTATTGATTTGCACTGTCTACTATAGAAATTAGATTATTTTATTTTTCTTAAAAAGAACACTTTCATTTATTATCAAAAACTTTGTTTTATAAATACAGGACATTCTGGGTAGTGAGCTACCAGAATCTTGTGTAATTTTAAAGATGTACTTCTGAAATGTAAACTTTAATCATATATTAAATTATTAAACTACACATATCATATATGTGTAGTTAAGCATCCTTACACTGACAGAAGTGGAGCTTTACTGGTGCAGTGTGGGTTGCATGTCGCCCTTGATGTAAAATGAGTTTGACATCCCTGATCTATAACTACAAATAAAAAGAACAACATCCACTCACACTCCAATGGAGGCAATTCAGAATTTTGCATTTTGCCCAAGGAGGACAGACACCAACATTCTGATTAGTAGACAACGTGGCCTACCACCTGAGCCACGGCCTCTGAATGACTGCTAACTGCTTGTAGTTGCTCTTTAAAATCTAAAGTGCTTTGAGTGATCAGTAAGACTAGAAAAGTGCTGTATAAATGCCAGTCACATAACCAGCAGAATTTATAGTATTAGATTCAGTTCATACGATCAGCACGCCCCAAGCGGTACGGCTACGAACCGGTCTAGGTATCCCTTGCCCGCTGGAGGGGGAACTTGCACGCCAGACGCCAGTTGGTGTTCCCTTTTCCCAAGGGGCGGTGGGGGGAGGCAGACCGCCCGACTCCCGCAGCAAGAACAGGGAGGCACCCACACTCAGACCGGGTTGGACGGCCAACGCACTCCTCCGAGCCCCCCCGCTCGACAGCAGGTAGCAGAGAACGGGGGGTGAGAGACGAGGAATTCCACCTACATCTCCCTCACCCGCTCATGTAGTTTGATGCATGTGTGTTCTAAGATGCATTTAAAACCAGGAGGCATGGAGATACCCTGGCCCCAGAAAAGAAGAGCAGGCAGGTAAGGCGCATAGTCCCTCTGCTAGCCCTCAAGGTCTACGTTGTAATGTTAAAATTGGAGAGTGGTGCAACGACGCACGAGGGGTGGGTGTACACAGCCTGCAAGAATGGTACTTAAAAAAAAATTGTTTTTTGTTGGAGGGCGGCTTCTTGGTCTGTAGGGTTGAGTCTGGTAAAAAAGAAAAAATGGACAAAGGACAAACAAGTGTGACAGTATAAAATTTTAGTTTTTCTGTTAAAATGTTATTCGATATATGAGGCAAGCTCTCGTGCATTTTTGGGAGTGTAATCCTTGCAAAATGTGAGGACTTCCAAGGAGACGAGATCCCACGCGTCGCGTGCTTATTAAAGCAGTGAAACGTATCATCCAGATTTAGGATCTAGCCATCCGCACACGCATCAATGCATTGGCCACCGCGAGGTGTTATATTTTGTCAGCATGCCGAATGAGACACTGCCAATGCAGGAAAAGCAGGCCCAGATAAGAAAAACATCCAGGGAACACTACTCCATGATGGAGTTACCTCCCAGTAATCTCACATAGTTACTAGAAGCAGTGAATAGCAACGAAAGACCCAAAAAACTATAGCTGACAAGAACAGAAGAAAAAGCAGCCAACATCTAAACTGAAGAACTTTACAATGTCGTTCAAAAACCTGGAGAACTATTGTGTTGTAACTACTACAAACATTGTCACACGTTAAAACAATAATGGCTTGATAATGAAATTCCATTAAAATAAAGTTAGTAGTAGCTTTCTCAGTCACATGCTTCCAGACGTGTGAGGGAAGAACCGCAATGGGAGAGAAAAGGCCATTTTTCTAGCCTTATCACATACTTGATGTTTTTATCAGCAATAGCATTACTGGCTCAGGTGGGTCCGCTACACCAGCTTATTAGGCAACTGGAGCTGTTGTGTCTTCAGATGACAGTGAAAACTGAAGGCAAATCAAGCTGAAGCTTAAATTTGTTGTTAATCAAATTCTGATTGGGCTTCTGTTCGGGGATAGCGCGATGATTGTCCCTTCTCAACCCACCAGCTGAATACATCCACTGGTTACTTTCAGACAGTTTCATTTGTGGTTTTTTTAGGACGGTTTCACAACTAATGACTTTATAACAAACTGAGTGGTTGGCTTTACAATGAAAGATGGTTTTTCTGTCAGCAGCTTCACCGTGTTTGTTTAGTGATTCTTAGTAAGGGCACAACGGTGGAGAAAGTCTGAGATGGTCAAGTGTGTGTGCATACGTTGTGAGAAAAGAACATGGGGGAGTGAGAGACAATATCAGTAAGAGGAAATGGAGACTAGAGAGAGCCCGAATGTGGCTGAGCTGAACTCAGAACTCAGATCGTGGCTGAGAAGAAGCGGCTTTGCCGCTGCTAAACATCCTCTGTTGGCTCTGTTATTAGTTATGAACAGAAACTACTTAGTTTCATGTCACTCTCAGGGGTGACTGGCTGGAATGACCATATTAGGAACACGGGAACCTGGCGCACAAAGAGCCTGTAAGCTGACGTCATGTGCTAGAAAGTACCCAACTGAAAGAGCGCACTTGCAAGTCGAGTTTCCTCAGTTACAAAGAAACTACCTACAGGGAGCAACAGAAGACGTCAAGAAGCGAGTTCAAAGAGGAATATATTTAGGATTCTTTCGTTTATTATGGCTGTGTACTCGAGAAACGGAATACTAAAAATACGACTTAGGGACAATGGGGACCGCATTGTTACGCGGTTGTTTTGGTGCTTTAAATCGTCGTTTCCCCAGGGTGATACTACTCTTTTGGTAGATATTGTTGAGCCATCGGTGGCTCAATTCTATCACTGTCACTTTCTGCTTAGAAGGCCACAAAAACGAAATGTCGGTAATCCCTGTTGTAACTTATGGTATTGAACGGGACAACACCGGGTATCTTAGCAAAAGCAGTCGTTTGTCTTTCTTTTCTTCGCGAAAACAATAATTTCGGGCACGCTCGTTATTGCGTAGAAGTAGCCTTCGATTTTAAAAAAAGAAATGCTTTTATTCAGCTAGGATACTTTGCTGGGACTAGGTGGGACCAAACGAACATTGTGTGGGTCTATAAAATCCTTATTGTGTGTTAGGCACTTGTACTGCCGCAGAGCAATCGTTCGAAACAATTTGAAAAAAAAAAAAAAGTAAATTTAAGAAAAGTGTCTAAAACCTCAGAACACACGCGTAAGGTTTAGGCCGTCTTTCTTTTTCTTTGCAATACCCTTGGCCGCCTCGAAGAGGTTCGAGATTGTGAGCAGGCCGCGCCCTGTTGCCGCTGCCTGGAGACGAAAAACAGTTGTCTGGCAGGTTAAAATTTCCAGTTGCGAGTTGGGGGTGTGGGTCAGCTTTGTTCACAGAGAGGCTCAAGCTGTGTTCGCGTACACTATCGAGAAGCACTTGTAAACGAAGGATTCATTAATGTAAAAGAGAAAAAGGACATATCATACCAAGTAATATCGGTGTTGGGATTTTAAAATGAAATAAAGTCATTTGGCTTACGGCACAACAACTTTCAAGTTCAGTTCAGAGAATTACCAACCGACGAGAGCGTTAGGACACTGTTGCATTAGTATTTAAAGTGACGATGTTATTTTGTTCTTTATTTAGTGTTTAAAAACTGTGTATATTAAGGGCAAGCGCAAATGCTTTTCAACCAAGGGCTGTTGTTCCTGAACAACAGCTCAAAGCTGACACGACGTTCGATGTAAAGAAGGGAAAACCTAAAATACTGACCTTTCAATGGCTGAAAACACTTTCAAAGTTTTTGATTGTTTTTTTTTAAAAAACATGGTAGTTATATTCAGTTTCGAGACTCTTTATAAAGCCTGAGAAGTCTTATTGTACAACGTCCTAACTGAAAAGTGTTGCTCCTCTCCGAAGGTGTCAGCACTAGAGAGAGCTAACAGGCCAACAGGTGTAGCCTGGGAATTTGAGTCAAGGGCTGCGGTTTTCAGAGTTTCCAGGTAACATCTGAGGCGCCGGGCAGGAGGCGTGGGCAAAGGTAAGAGCAACCCAGTGTAGGCTCGTAACATGGAGTGTTTTTAAAGCGTGGTTTTTTGATTTGGATGTTAGGTTTTGCTGCTGGATGGTGGCGTTCTCTTAGTCCATAATCTAAATGGAAATTGTTTTTTGGGTATTTGTTTTCTATTGTCTAGTAGCATTTCACATTACAGATTTGTTTGTAAAGGAAACTGTCGGGAGGGGTTAGACCTGAGTTGCAGCCCATACATGGAACCACTCGGAGCTGGTTTGTAAAGGGACTCCTCCAGCCCATATGGCCTTCAGCGATTAGCTGGGCACATTGTTCTTAGTTTTGAAACCCAAACGATGTCTCAGCATGGCTATCACTCTGCTTCTGTTAATTTTACAACCGTGCTGGTCAGAGCAGTATCCCGAACCTGTTTTACAGGCTTGCTAGTAAAGTGAACTCTAAAAAAAGGAGGGCTGTTTTTCAAAAAAAATTTTATGTTCAGTTAACTGAAAGGTTTGTTAAAAGCTTCTTGGGGGGATAAGAACAGACTTGAAGAAAACAGTTTTTGTTTTTGTGTTTTTTTAAATGGGCTGTGGTTAGAAATGAGGAAATGTTG